>NC_041391.1:668487926-668540821 GCF_002162155.2 Triticum dicoccoides | reverse complement strand
CACCTTTTCAGTTAAAAAAAATAAAAGAAAATGATGAAAATGTCAAAAAAAATAAAAGAAAATAAGTTTCCCATGTGATATGTGGTCTAGTTGATGGGAAAATTTGCAAATATGAATTTCGACTTTATTTGCAAAATCTCTCAAGAATTTGTAAAAATTTGGCATAACTTTTGCATACTAACTCGAATGAAAAAGTTTTTTATATGAAAAATCATCTACTCGAAAAGTGCAAACACCGTTATGGGGCTTTTAAGATCCTCAAAAACCTCAAACATTTTCAAAATCCTCAAAAACAAACAGAAAAAAAGTTACGGGGCTTTTAAGATCTATAGTGGAAAAAATCAAAAAAATTTCAAACTGTGTGGTCAAACTGTGGTCAAACAATGGTCAGACTAATTATTCTAGAATTTTAGTGTTACTAAATAATTATTTTAGTTTTTTGAATTTTGTTCAAATCTGGTCAAACTATGGCCAAACTGTGGTCAAACTGTGGTCAAACTAATTATTCAAGAAATATTAGTGTTACTAATTTTTTAGAACAATAGATTCAAACTCAAATAGTAAAACGTGTGACTTCATGCTCAAGCCAAATTCCTGAGGTTAATAGGATTGACATCTTACTTTTGTCTGGAAAACAACAAGTGCAGACTTGGAAACGAGGGAGAATAGAACCCGGAAGTTAAGCGTGCTCAGGGTGGAGCAGTGAGAGGATGGGTGACCGTCCGGTAGATGATTTGGAATGATGAGGGGTGATTAGAGATTGAATTGAGCAGCGATGAGGGGTGATTAGAGATTTGACGTTAAAATAATTCAGAAATTTGAAAATTAGGGAAAAAAATCGAAATATTTTTTTGAAAAAATTCAAAAAAACCCGCGCTGGTAGTAGTAGCGCGGGTTTTTACCCGCGCTACTACTAAAGGACGTAGTAGTAGCGCGGGTGGCACCCGCGCTACTGCTATAAGTTAGCTGTAGCGCCTTATTAGCAGCGCCAGCCCCCGCGCTGCTAATAGGCCCAAAACCTGCGCTGCTGCTAGGATTTTCCCTAGTAGTGTTGGTGCAAGGAATTTGGCTAGCATGAGGGGGAAAGGCAAGCTCAACATGTTTGGAAGGTCAATGACAATATACTTTAACTGAGATGTGAGAAAACATAAACCATTACGTTGTCTTCCTAGTCCAACGTCAACTCTTTTAGCATGTCATACTTAATGAGTGCTCCCAATCATAGAAGATGTCCAAGATAATATATTTATATGTGAACCTCTCTTTCCTTATCACTTCCTATTAATTGCAATGCTGACCAAAACTACGTTTGTCAACTCTCAACAACTTTTATGCCTCATACTTTCTATGTGTGAAGTCATCTCTAACCACAAGATCAATATGAACTCTATTATTCTTTCTACTTTCTCAAGATCATAGCAACATAGCAAAGCCCTTGACTCAACACTAATCTTTATTATAGATACCTCACGGACTCGATTACACAAAGAGATCACAAAGCAAAACTCAAAACTACTTGATATCAAAACTTCAATCTACTAGATCAAGATACTACTAAAAGGATCGAACTAAATAAAATGGTAAAGATAGGAGTGTGATGGTGATACGATACTGGGGCACCTCCCCCAAGCTTGGCAGTTGCCAAGGGGAGTGCCCGTACCCATGTGATTATGTCTTCGGAGGTGATGGAGGTCGTGATGATGATGGTGGATAATCGCGCATCGAGCGTAAAAGCTCCTCCAACTTGCGGATAATGCCCTTGAGTCCAGCGATATGGTCCTTCAACAAAATATTCTCCTGCGTGAGATACTTGTTCTGTATGCGAGCTAACTCAATCGTCTTGAAAGCTTCAATCTCTGTTTGGGTAAAGAGGTTAGGTAAAGGTTGAGGGATGTCTTATTCTTTCACCACCGGAGCTTGGACCTCCATGGCCTTCTTGATCCCTCATCCTTGCTGATCTGCTCCGGTTCTTCTCTTTTCAGCTCTATCATCAATAGCCAAGCATCCTTGTCTTCATTGTTGGAGGAAGGTGACGTCATAGTGTTCTAGATCTGCAACGGAAACAGCTCGAAACGAAAACAGAGGATATTTGCGTGATACGGTGGTCAAAACCTTCGGGAGTATATATAATGAATTTTTACCGACCAAAATACGTAACGTACAAGAAAACGGAGTCCGGGAAGCACACGGAGTGTCCGCAAGACAGGGGCGCATGCCCAGTAAGGGTGGGCGCACCCTCCACTCTCGTGGGGGCCTCGTGTCCCTCTCGGACTACTTCTTTCTTCCTAAAATTTTTAAATATTCCAAAACTGATAAAAATTGCCATTGGAGTTGTTTTGGAGTCGGTTTACTTACCGTAACGCATACCTATTCCTTTTCAGAGTCTGGAACGTTCTAGAAAGTGTCCCTTATGTATTCCTCCGGGGTTACAGTTTCAATAATATTAGTTTCAACATTGATAGGATTACCTGAAATATAATGTGTGATTCTTTGACCGTTCACCACCCTCGGACTTGTGACTTCGAAGTTGTTGATTTTTATGGCACCAGAATGATAGACCTCCTCGATAACGTAAGGACCTTCCCATTTAGAGAGAAGTTTTCCTTCAAAAAATCTTAAACGAGAGTTGAATAATAACACATAATCCCCTACGTTAAACTCACACTTTTGTATCCTTTTGTTATGCGAGCGTTTGACTTTTTCTTTAAATAGCTTGGCATTCTCGTAGGCTTGGGTTCTCCATTCATCAAGTTAGCTAATATCAAACAACCTCTTCTCACCGGTAAGTTTGAAGTCATAGTTGAGCTCTTTAATAGCCCAAAATGCTTTATGTTCAAGTTCAAGAGGTAAATGACAAGCTTTTCGATAGACCATCTTATAAGGAGACATACCCATAGGATTTTTGTATGCAGTTCTATAGGCCCATAATGCATCGTCAAGTTTTTTGGACCAATTCTTTCTAGATCTATTGATAGTCTTTTGCAAAATTAATTTGAGCTCTTTATTGCTCAACTCTACTTGACCACTAGATTGCGGATGATAAGGAGATGCGAGTCTATGATTAACATCATACTTAGCAAGCCTCTTACGTAAAGTACCATGAATAAAATGTGAACCACCATCAGTCATAAGATATCTAGGGACTCCAAATCTCGGAACAATAACTTCTTTAAGCATTTTAATAGAAGTGTTATGATCAGCACTACTAGATGGAATAGCTTCTACCCACTTAGTAACGTAATCAACAACAACTAAAATATGTGTGTAACCATTGGAGGCAGGAAAAGGTCCCATATAATAATCAAGGCCCCAAACATCAAACGGCTCAATAACAAGAGAGTAATTCATAGGCACTTCTTGACGTCTACTAATGTTACCAATTCTTTGACATTCATCATAAGATAAGACAAACTTACGAGCATCTTTGAAGAGAGTAGGCAAATAAAAACCAGATTGCAGCACCTTGTGTGCAGTTCTATCTCTAGCGTGGTGTCCTCCATAGGATTCAGAGTGACACTTGCGTAGGATCTGTTCCTGTTCATGCTCAGGTACACAACGTCTAATAACACAATCTATTCCCTCTTTATAGAGGTGTGGGTCATCCCAGAAGTAATGTCTTAAATCATAAAAGAAATTTTTCTTTTGCTGGTATGTGAAACTAGGAGGTATAAACTTAGCAACAATGTAATTAGCACAATCAGCATACCAAGGAGCAGTATGAGAAGCATTAACGACCGCTAATTGTTCATCAGGAAAGCTATCATCAGTAGGCAGTGGGTCATCAAGAACATTCTGTAACCTAGACAAGTTGTCTGCAACGGGGTTCTCAGCTCCCTTTCTATCAATAATATGCAAATCAAATTCTTGGAGCAAGAGAACCCATCTAATGAGTCTAGGCTTAGCATCTTTCTTTTCCATAAGATATTTAATAGTAGCATGATCAGTGTGAATAGTAACTTTGGAATCAACAATATAAGGTCTAAACTTATCACATGCAAACACAACTGCTAGGAATTCTTTTTCAGTAGTAGCATAATTTCTCTGGGCGGTATCAAGAGTCTTACTAGCATACTGGATAACATTCAATTTATTATCAACTCTTTGCCCTAGAACAGCACCTACAGCATAATCACTAGCATCGCACATAATTTCAAAAGGTAAAATTCAATCAGGTGGCTGAACAATAGGTGCAGTGATCAAAGCTTTCTTA
This sequence comes from Triticum dicoccoides, assembly GCF_002162155.2. Taxonomy (NCBI): domain Eukaryota; kingdom Viridiplantae; phylum Streptophyta; class Magnoliopsida; order Poales; family Poaceae; genus Triticum; species Triticum dicoccoides. The sequence goes on along the minus strand of NC_041391.1, from coordinate 668,536,611 downwards.
AGTATTTCAAATGCTTCTACACAATCATCATCAAAGACAAAAGGAATATCTTTCTGCAATAAATTAGTCAGAGGCCTAGAGATTTTAGAAAAGTCCTGAATGAACCTCCTATAGAGACCGGCATGACCAAGGAAACTTCTTATACCTTTAATGTCCTTGGGACATGGCATCTTTTCAATAGCATCAACTTTAGCTCTATCAACTTCAATACCTCTCTCGGAGATCTTGTGCCCCAAGACAATGCCTTCATTAACCATAAAGTGGCACTTTTCCCAATTCAAGCCGAGACTAGTGTCTTCGCATCTCTGCAATACTCGATCTAGGTTGGTCAATGATACGTCTCCGTCGTATCTATAATTTTTGATTGTTCCATGCCAATATTATTCACTTTCATATACTTTTTGGCAACTTTTTATACTATTTTTGGGACTAACATATTGATCCAGTGCCCAGTGCCAGTTCCTGTCTGTTGCATGTTTTTTGTTTCGCAGAAACCCAATATCAAACGGAGTCCAAACGGGATAAAAACGGACGGAGATTTTTTTGGAATATTTATGATTTTCTGGAAGTAAAATCAACGCGAAATGGTGTCCAGGGTGGTCACAAGGTAGGGGGGTGCGCCCTACCCCCCAGGCACACCCCTGACCCTCGTGGTCCACCTGTAAGGTGGTTGATGCTCTCCTTCTAGCGCAAGAAAGCTAATTTTACAAGGAAGATCCGAGCGAAAGATTCACCCCAATCGGAGTTACGGATCTCCAGATAAAATAGAAACGGTGAAGGGGTAGAATCTGCCAACGCAGAGAACACAAAAACAGAGAGATAGACCCAATCTCGGAGGGGCTCTCGCCCCTCCCAAGCCATGGGAGCCAAGGACCAGAGGGGAAACCCTTCTCCCATCTAGGGAGAAGGTCAAGGAAGAAGAATAAGAAGGGGTGCTCTCTCCCCCTTGCTTCCGGTGGCGCCGGAACACCGCCGGGGGCCATCATCATCACCGCGATCTTCACCAACACCGCCGTCATCTTCACCAACATCTCCATCACCTTCCCCCTTCTATCTACAGCGGTCCACTTTCCCGCAACCCGCCTGTCGGTGTACTAGAGTAGGGGTACCCTAGTATCCCGAACTTGTGCACGGGCAGTTGCAGCACACCGCGGCAAGGCTTGCCGGGCGACCGCCAAGGTCCTCCGTGGTTCCTTTGGAGCCATTCAAGAACAAAGTATTCAAGCCAAGGAGACAAGGCCCCGGCAAGAGGAGCTTGCCGGGAAGGCCAACCAAGGCATCTAAAGGAACTTGCCGCGACGTGCCACGCGTCCCGGCAAGGCCCGATGAGCGACAAGCTTCCGGGCGCGACAAGACAATATCCGCGGCAAGGCGCTTGCCGCGACAAGCTACCACTCAGTACCCGCGCTCCAGCACATCCACCAACGTGTCGCCTTGGGGTCTTTCCAGGCGCGCGTGGCAAGAGTCTGTGTAGCCAGCGGTGCGAGGTGGCGAGCGACGCTGACAAGACTGCCATCGTGGTGAACGGTGGCACCCCTGACGGTCCTTTTTGCACTATTTGAGCGACGCAGACGGGCATTTAATGCCTTTGTCCCCTGCTGTCAGGGTTAGGTAGGATACACTGTACAAGTAGTTGTACCAACCGCAATTCCTTTTCCATTTTTGCCCTTGTCTACGTTGCCACCTGTCGGAGACCCCTTGAGTGTATAAAAGGAGGCCCATGCGCAACGTAGAGGAGGGGGTGGGGAGCCAGAAAAACACTGATGCTCGGTCTCGTTAGCAGCTGGTGCATACTGTAGCACTCAGTGCTCCTGAGCAAGAACTCAATACAATCAGACAAGCAGCAGTAGGAGTATTATCTCTCCGGAGAGCTCCGAAGCTGGGTAAAAACTGCTCGTGTGCTTCGCCTCGATCCGCTCTTCGTGCGACCTCCGCCCCCGCCAAACCGAAAGGGGCTCGGTCCGCCGGTCCCCACAGGTGTTCGTGGATCAGCTCCCCCGACATCTTTGGCGCGCCAGGTAGGGGGCGTCGAGGTTGTGTGAACCTGATCCGGCATTCACACGAGCTTGATCTTCATCTTCTTCATCGACATGCCGCTGAAGAAGAAGACTTCGGCGGCAGCTGTTCCGTCCACGTCGATCCCACCACCACCGGAGCAAACGAGTGGTGGGGTAGACGCCGGCGGAAGAACGGGCGTCGACGAGGGAGCTCACGGTGCTGCCAGGTCCAAGGACAAGGCTGCGCAGACCTCGGCGTCCGTACATGCACCGCGCCCATCTCAGGAGGCGCAGGATCGACAGCGTCATGGTATTCGCAGTGCCATACGTTTGTTGGACCAAGATCGAGCTGGTGGATCTCGAGGTGCTCAAGACCAGCATGCCTGCCAACGTGCTGGCACGAGCGAGACATGGTCGCTTGGACGGGATACTGCTCCTTCTAACATAGTTAGAAGTCCGAGCATATCCCGCTCCTCGCACCGTCCGCCACTGCCACCCACCACTCCAGCAGAAGCTTTGGCGCGAGCTCAACTGCTCCTGGATTACCCTCCAACGGAAGACAAGATCGATCAATGGAAGGCCACCATTTAGAGTCTCATCGGCTTCGCCAACGCCGACACTCCACGGCAGCCGAGTGCATCGCTGCCGCGGCAGGACTGCCAGGCACGAGCCGGTGGCGACGAAACCGGTGGGGGTGCAACCACCATGCACTCTCCACCCCGAAGGCCAAGATCGCCGACTCGCCGGATCCACCTCGACAGCGACTCCACCGCATCATCAGATCCACGAGCTCATCGCGATCAGCGCCAAGTTCTTCATGAACGACAGCAAGAAGACGCTCGTACTCGCATCGAGCGCCGAAGAGAAGCGCGGCGTCAATCCGACCAGCGCGCTGGGCCTTCTGTCGACATGCATGCGCCAGGGGAACCAGGCGACTTGCAATACACAGTAGGTTGCCCTACGTTCACTCACGAGCTGCGACAAGTCCAGTGGCCCAGCACGAAGAATTTCAAGCCAGATGTACCAGAGAAGTACGACGGCAAGTCGCATCCGTCAGAGTTCCTCAGCATCTACACCATCGCGGTGCAAGCTGCCGAGGGGCGAGATGACAAGATCCTGGCCAACTGCTTCCCGCTGGTGCTCAAGCCCAATGTCAGATCCTGGCTCATGCACTTGCCGGACAACTCCATATCCTCCTGGGCAGACCTATGCCATCATTTTGTCGGCGCCTTTACGGGCGGCCACAAGCCTCATGGCCAAGAAAGTGACCTTCATCTGCTCGCCCAGAAGGAAGGAGAGCCCCTGCGCAAATACATTCAGAGATTCAGCCGTGTACAGCACAACATCCCAGATGTCCACCCTGCCGCGATAATCAGCGCGTTCCACCAGAACGTGCGAAACCGCAGGATGCAGGAGGAGATGGCGTTGTGCAAGATCAGAGACGTCAGTGAGCTATATGCCCTGGCCGACAAGTGTGCACGTGCTGAGGAAGGGAGGAAACTCCCCGGAGAGAATATAGGAGCAGGAGGATCTGATAGTGAGGAGACTGCCCCGGCAAAGAAAAACCAGCGGCGGAACAACAGGAAGAAGAAAGGCAAAGATGTGCTAGTAGTTGAGCAGTCCGGCAACGGAGGTGGCGCCAACAAAGCCAAAGCTGGTAGCTCCGACGAGGAGGCTGTGGCGGTCGCCGACAAGCAGGACGGCACCAACAAGCAGTACTACAAGATCCATCGTACCAAGGGCCATGACCTCCAGAGCTGCAAGAAGGTCGAGCAGCTTGTCGAGCAGCAAAAGGCTGAATATGAGCGACGCGACAACGAGAAAGCCCAGGAAGGTGCTGGAGGAGCTAGCAAGAAACGCCCCGGCCGAGGAGGGCGCCGCGGCAAGGCCAAGCAGCGGCAAGGAGACAGACCTCCCCACGGCCGCGACAAGGATGAAGATGACGACGACGATGAAAGATATGGATGATGACGAGACCGATGAGCAGGAGTTCCAGAAAGCCACAGAGGTCCTATGCGTTGACGGAGGTGCTTCTCTGCATATTTCACACCGCCAGCTCAAGTAGTGGGTGAGGGAAGTTAATGCGGCAGAACCACCCGTCGAGTCACGCAATGTTGGTGTACTAGAGTAGGGGTACCCTAGTATCCCGAACTTGTGCACGGGCAGTCGCAGTGCCCCGCGGCAAGGCTTGTCAGGTGACCGCCAAGGTCCTCCGTGGTTCCTTTGGAGCCATTCAAGAACAAAGTATTCAAGCCAAGGAGACAAGGCCCCGGCAAGAGGAGCTTGCCAGGAAGGCCAACCAAGGCATCTCAAGGAACTTGCCGTGACGCGCCACGCGTCCCGGCAAGGCCCGGTGAGCGACAAGCTTCCGGACGCGACAAGACAACGACTGCGGCGAGGCGCTTGCCGCGGCAAACGACAACTCTGTACCCACGCTCCAGCACATCCACCAATGTGTCGCCCTGGGGCCTTTCCAGGTGCGCGTGGCGAGAGGCTGTGCAGCCAGTGGTGCGCGGTGGCATGCGACACTGACAAGATTGCCATCATGGCAAGCGGTGGCGTCCATGACGGTCCTTTTTTGCACTATTTGGGCGACGCAGACGGGCATTTAATGCCTTTGTCCCCTGCCGTCAGGGTTAGGTAGGATGCACTATACGGGTAGCTGTACCAACCACCCCTCTTTTTCCATTTTTACCCTTGTCTACGTTGCCACCTGTTGGTGACCCCTTGTGCGTATAAAAGGAGGCCCATGCGCAACGTAGAGGGGGGTTCGAAGCCAGAAAACACTCATGCTCGGTCTCATTAGCAGCTCAAGTGTACTGTAGGACTCAGCGCTCCTGAGCAAGAACTCAATACAATCAGACAAGCAGCAGTAGGAGTATTATCTCTCTGGAGAGCTCCGAAGCTGGGTAAACTGCTCGTGTGTTTCGCCTCGATCCGCTCTTCATGCGATCTCCACCCCCCGCCGAACCGAAAGGGGCTCGGTCCGCCGGTCCCCATAGGTGTTCATGGATCAGCCTCCCCGACATCTTTGGCGCTCCAGGTAGGGGGCGTCGAGGTTGTGTGAACCTGATCCGGCGTGCACACGAGCCAGATCTTCATCTTCTTCATCGACATGCCACCGAAGAAGAAGACTTCAGCGGCAGTTGTTCCGTCCACGTCGATCCCACCATCACCGGAGCAATCGGGTGGTGGGGTAGACGCCGGCGGAAGAACGGACATCGACGAGGGAGCTCATGACGCTGCCAGGTCCAAGGACAAGGCTGCGCAGACCTCGGCGTCCGTGCATGTTCTGCGCCCATCTCAGGAGGCGCAGGACCGACCGCGTCATGGTACTCGCAGTACCATACGTCTGTTGGGCCAAGATCGAGCTGGTGGATCTCGGGGTGCTCAAGACCAGCATGCACGCCAACATGCTGACACGAGCGAGACATGGTCGCCTGGACGGGATACTGCCCCTTCTAACATAGTTAGAAGTCCGAGCATATCCCGCTCCTCGCACCGTTCGCCACTGCCACCCACCACTCCAGCAGAAGCTTTGGCGTGAGCTCAACTGCTCCTGGATTACCCTCCAACGGAAGACAAGATCGACGGATGGAGGGCCACCATTCAGAGTCTCATCAGCTTCGCCAACGGCGACACTCTGCGGCAGCCGAGTGCTCGCTGCCGCGGCAGGACCGCCAGGCACGAGCCGATGGCAACGAAGCCGGTGGGGGTGCAACCACCATGCACTCTCCACCCCGAAGGCCAAGATCGCCGACTCGCCGGATCCACCTCGACAGTGACTCCACTGCATCATCGGATCCACGAGATCGTCGCGATCAGCGCCAAGTTCTTCACGAACGACAACAATAAGACGCTCGTACTTGCATCGAGCGCCGAAGAGAAGCGCGGCGTCAATCGGACCAGCGCGCTGGGCCCTCTGTCAACATGCATGCGCCAGGGGAACCAGGCGACTTGCCGTACGCGGTAGGATGCCCTGCGTTCACTTTTGAGCTACGGCAAGTCCAGTGGCCCAGCACGAAGAATTTCAAGCCAGACGTGCCAGAGAAGTACGACGGCAAGTCGCATCCGTCGGAGTTCCTCAGCATCTACACCATCGCGGTGCAAGCTGCCGGGGGACAGGACGACAAGATCCTTGCCAACTACTTCCCGCTGGTGCTCAAACCCAACGTCAGATCCTGGCTCATGCACTTGCCGGACAACTCCATATCCTCTTGGGCAGATCTATGCCATCAGTTTGTCAGCGCCTTTACAGGCGGCCACAAACCTCATGGCCAAGAAAGTGACCTTCATCTGCTCGCCTAGAAGGAAGGAGAGCCCCTACGCAAATACATTCAGAGATTCAGCCGTGTATAGCACAATATCCCGGATGTCCACCCTGCCGCGGTAATCAGCGCGTTCCATCAGAACGTGCGAAACCGCAGGATGCGGGAGGAGATGGCGATGTGCATGATCAGAGACGTCAGTGAGCTATATGCCCTAGCCGACAAGTGTGCACGTGCTGAGGAAGGGAGGAAACTCCCCGGAGAGAATACAGGAGCAGAAGGATCTGATAGTGAGGAGACTGCCCCGGCAAAGAGAAACCGGCGGCGGAACACCAGGAAGAAGAAAGGCAAAGAGGTGCTAGTTGTTGAGCAGTCCGGCAACGGAGGTGGTGCCAAGAAAGCCAAAACTGGTAGCTCCGGCAAGGAGATCGCCGTAGGCATCAACTACCAGGCTGTGGCAGTCGCCGACAAGCAGGACGGCACCAACAAGCAGTACTGCAAGATCCACCGCACCAAGGGCCGTGACCTCCAGAGCTGCAAGAAGGTCGAGCAGCTTGTTGAGCAGCAAAAGGCTGAATACGAGCGACGCGACAAGGAGAAAGCCCAGGAAGGTGCTGGAGGAGACGGCAAGAAACGTCCCGGCCGAGGAGGACGCCGCGGCAAGGCCAAGCAGCGGCAAGGAGAAAGACCTCCCCGCGACCGCGACAAGGATGAAGATGACGACGACGATGAAGATATGGATGATGACGAGACCGATGAGCAGGAGTTCCAGAAAGCCACAGAGGTTCTGTGCATTGATGGTGGTGCTTCTCTGCATACTTCACACCGCCAGCTCAAGCAATGGGTGCGGGAAGTCAATGCGGCAGAACCACCCATCGAGTCACGCAAGCCTCTGAAATGGTCCGGCACGCCTATCATCTTTGATATTGAGGACCACCCTGATCGCATAACTGCGGTCGGGTGCTTGCCGATGTTAGTTTCACCAACTATCCGCAACCTCAAGGTCACTAATATACTAGTTGACGGCGGGGCCGGCTTGAACCTGATCTCCTCCGCGGTGCTCCAGAAACTCCAGATCCCTGATAGCGAGCTCGAAGAGACTGGCACATTCCAAGGAATCAATCCGGGAAGGAGCAAGCCGAAGGGAAAGATCACATTGCCGGTGACATTTGGTAGCGAGTTGAACTTCAGGACTGAGAGGGTCACTTTTGACGTTGCTGACTTCCCATTGCCTTACAATGGGATACTCGGCCGTCCAGCACTTGCCAAATTCATGGCAGCCTCTCACTCTGCATACAACATGCTGAAGATGCCACGCCCGATAAGTGTCATCTCTGTCCCTGGCGACAAGAAGGATGCTCTTGTCTGCACCGACAAGATCTACCGGGAAGCAGCAGCTGCAACAGATCGCAATTCACTTGCCGTTGAAGCTCCCGGGGCGAAGAAGAAAACCAAGTCTGGCAAGAGTTCTGATGCCCACTCTAGCAAGCGCACCTCTTTGGAGTGCTGCGCTACCGTCGAGGACGCACCATCGAGCTCCACCGGCAAGTGTAAGAAGACAATGGCAGCTCCACCAGAGACCAAGAGGGTGTCCGCCAAGGAGGATGGCACTGGTGGTACCTTCACCATCAGTGCCACTCTCGACCCTAAATAGGAAAGCACGCTCGTTGCTTTCCTGTGGGCGAATGTCGACGTATTTGCGTGGCAACCGTCTGACATCCCCGGTGTTCCCAGGAAAGTAATCGAGCACCATCTTGCCGTCTGTCCTCATGCGCGGCCCGTCAAGCAGAAAGTCAGGAAACAGGCACTGGAGCGCCAAGAATTCATCGCAGAAGAAATCAAAAATTGGAAGTAGCAGGCCTTGTGAGAGGAGTGCTCCATCCTACGTGGTTGGCCAACCCTGTAGTCGTGCGCAAGGCAAACGGGAAATGGAGGCTTTGTATCGACTTTACCGATGTCAATAAAGCTTGCCCCAAAGACCCATTTCCCTTGTCGCGCATCGACCAGATTGTTGACTCCACGGCCGGATGTGACTTGCTTTCATTTCTTGATGCATACTCAGGATACCATCAGATCTTCATGGCAGAAGAGGATGAGGAGAAGACCGCATTCATCACCCCATGTGGCACATACTGTTTCGTACGGATGCCTTTTGGTTTAAAGAATGCTGGTTCAACATTTGCAAGGGTAGTCCATGATGCTTTGAGCCGCAAATGCCCAGAAATGTGGAAGCCTACATGGATGATATAGTGGTCAAGAGCAAGGACAAGGCGACTCTGATTCAAGATTTAGACGAAACCTTTGCAAATCTGCGCAAGATCAACCTCAAGCTTAACCTCGAGAAGTGTGTGTTTGGAGTCCCTTCCGGCAAACTTCTCAGGTTCTTCGTGTCTCAGCGGGGAATTGAAGCTAATCCCGACAAGATCAAGGCCATTGAGCAGATTGAAGCACCAAAGCGCGTCAAGGATGTACGAAGACTTGCCGGTTGCGTAGCTGCTCTCAGCAGGTTTATCTCTAGATCTGCTGAGCGCGCCCTGCCATTTTTCAAAATATTGAAAAAGGCAGGTCCAATGAAATGGACTCCGGAAGCGGAGGCTCCGCTGCAGGACTTAAAGAGATACCTGTCCTCCACTCCAACACTTGTCGCACCTAAGCCATAAGAGAAGTTGCTGCTATATATAGTGGCAACCAATCAAGTGGTTAGTGCTGCGTTAGTAGCGGAGAGGGAGGCAGATGATGAGCCAGCAACCATGGCAGATGCATCCAGCGACAAGCAGGGGACTTCGCCGGCAAGCTCTGGTCCCGACAAAGATGCAGAAAAGAATGGTGCAGCGCCCAGTTTACTTTGTCAGTTCCCTTCTGCAGGGGGCTAGGTCAAGGTACTCTGGTGTGCAGAAATTGCTTTTCGGCCTTCTCATGGCCTCGAGAAAGCTGCGCCATTACTTCCAAGCACATGAGATCACAGTCGTCACTCGTTTTCCCCTAAAGAGGATACTGCAAAATCCAGAAGCAACAGGCAGGATTGTCGAATGGGCACTGGAACTGTCAAGCTTTGGCCTCAAATTTGAAAGTACTTCAACTATCCAAAGCAGAGCATTGGAAGAATTCATAGTAGAGTGGACGCCAACGCAAGATGAAAAAAATTCCAGAGACGAGCATCCCCGTCAAGGAAGCAAGCAAAGAGTGGCTGATGTACTTTGATGGTGCCTTCTCACTGCAAGGCGCCGGTGCGGGCGTGCTACTTGTTGCACCCACCGGAGAGCACCTCAAGTACGTAGTCCAGATGCACTTTCCCAAGGAGCAAGCAACGAACAATACCGCAGAGTATGAAGGTTTGCTTGCTGGCCTCAGGATCGCAGCTGACCTTGGAATCAAAAAGCTCATTCTAAGGGGTGACTCACAACTTGTCGTCTGCCAAGTGAACAAGAATTACCAGAGTCCGTTGATGGAAGCTTACGTTGATGAGGTGAGAAAGCTAGAAGAGCACTTTGACGGCCTACAGATGGAGCATGTCCCAAGAGCTCAGAACGACATTGCCGATGGCCTGTCAAAGTGCGCCGCACTTAAGTTACCTGTGGAACCAGGGATCTTTGTGCTCAAGCTGACTCAACCATCTGTAACACCATCAATTGGACAGAGCAACAAGAGGATGTTGATTTCTGGTGACTATTTTCCGGCAGAGCTCCCCGAAGCCGCCGCCAAGGAAGTCCTCAAGATCAACACCAGGAGTGCTGAGGAGCAGTCTGCTCCGACAAGCCCTAGGGTTTGCTCCGTTGAAGCAGACGCTCCCGAAAAGTTTTGCTCCGGCAAGCTTGCTGGGGAACATCAAGCTCCGGCTGAGCCGCAGGTTCTTGCCGTAGAAGCGGATGTTCCCGCAGCAGCAGATGTGCCTTTAGTCCTTGTTGTCGAGCCGCAAGCTCCAGCATGGGCACAACAGATTGTCCGTTTCCTTCAGACTGGAGAACTTCCCGAAGAGCAAGAAGAAGTGGAAAGAGTAGCCCGGCAGTCAAGTATGTACCAGTTTGTCGACAACACACTGTACAGAAGAAGACTCAACGGCGTGAAATTGAAGTGTATTCACCGGGAAGACGGACAAAAGCTGTTGGCAGAGATACATGGAGGCATATGTGGTCACCACATTGGCACAAGAGCACTTGCCGGCAAAGTGTTCCGGCATGGTTTCTTTTGGCCGACAGCCCTCCAGGATGCAACTGCACAAGTTACCAAGTGTGAAGCGTGCCAGTTCCATTCCAAGCAGATACACCAGCCAGCTCAAGCTCTCCAGACGATCCCTTTATCCTGGCCATTTTCAGTCTGGGGGCTCGATATCCTCGGCCCTTTTCCCCGAGCTGTCGGGGGCTTTGAGTACTTGTACGTTGCAATCGACAAGTTCACAAAGTGGCCGGAAGTGGAACCAGTGAGGAAGGTGACAGCACAGTCAGCCGTCAAGTTTTTCAGGTCGATTGTTTGCCGTTTCGGGATCCCTAACAGGATCATCACCGACAACGGCACGCAATTCACAAGCCGCACCTTCATGCAGTACGTCCAAGATCTTGGCGCCAAGGTCTGCTTCGCTTCTGTTGCTCATCCGAGAAGCAACGGTCAAGCGGAGAGGGCAAATGCTGAAGTGCTGCGCGGGCTCAAGACCAGAACTTTCGACAGGCCGCGCAAGTGCGGAAAGAACTAGATTGAGGAGCTGCCGGTGGTTCTTTGGTCGATCAGGACGACGCCAAATCGAGCCACTGGCCAGACACCTTTCGCTCTAGTCTATGGAGCAGAGGCAGTTCTCCCCACGGAACTCGTATACGGATCACGTCGAGTGCTCGCTTATGATGAGCTTGAGCAAGAGCAGCTGCGACAAGATGACGCGCTGCTCCTTGAGGATGACCGTCTTCAGGCTGCTGTATGAGCTGCTCGATACCAGCAAGCTTTGCGCCGCTACCATAGCCGCAAAGTTAATGCCAGAAGTCTCGAGGAAGGCGACCTTGTTCTTCGGCGTGTTCAGTCCGCCAAGAATTCCAACAAGTTGACGCCGAAGTGGGAAGGCCCTTACCGGGTGAAACGAGTCACGAGGCCTGGCGCTGTCCGCCTTGAGACCGAAGATGGCATTCCGGTGAGCAACTCCTGGAACATTGAGCATCTTCGTAAGTTTTACCCGTAGGGCACGGTTGCCGGAACCTGTTCCGGCAACCACCTTTTTTACAAGTATTGCCGATGTTGCATGTAATCCTTTGTACAAAACCGGGCGCAGACCCCGTGCATAAGTAAACCTCATGTGCTCCACACATCTTGTCAATTTCATGCTTTTTACTTTGCATGTGTTATCTGACACTTTGTGCAGCACCTACCCCCGGCAAGCAATAACGAGCCGTAAGGCTCCATATCTTTATTTTCTCTTCTTTCTTTTTCTCAAAAAGGAAAGGAAGGTTCCCTCGCCCACAAGTTTGCCGGGGGGAAAGGAGAAGATAATGGTGTGGACCAGGCATCGTTCAAGGGAGTTTCACCTTACCGGAAAGCAAACGACAGAAAAGCTAAGTTGCCAAAGTTTGAGCAATCAGTTTTAATTTTTAAGTTATGTTCCTCGAACGACCGTGCTTTGTATGGAAAACCTGTGCGCGGAGGAACCAACTCGTAGCTAGTTGCGCCCTTACTTTGTTTCGAGTCCGCTCAAAAACTTAAGTGAGCTGCGACTAGTTGCGACAAGGTTTCTTGTCGGAAGCGGCACCGCCAGCAGGCTGCTGATGTCCCGCACTCAGCGCTCGCGGATAAGGTGCCTGCGCCGACAAGTTCCCTAAAAGCGTAGGGCAAAAACATACAAAGGAAGGAATCAAGTAAAGGAAATAACGAAGCAATCTCTACCCAAAATAGAGTTATATTACAAGATAGCTTGTCGCAGCTCTAACAGATTGTTCTTATAACATGACCAGCAGCGACAAGAAAAAGAGAAAACGGGCGGCCTAATCTACGCGATCGACCTCAACCCTATTGATCTCGCTCACCTTGTCCACAATGGGTGCGACAAGGGCCTTGAGCGCTTCCTGATTAGCATCCGGAGGCAGGGACCTGAGGACGTTGGTGAGGTTGAGGCCTGGGTTGCGGAAGGCCACCTTCACCAGCACCTTCTGAAGAACTCCCACGCAGATCTTGCGCGACTCATCGGCCAGCTGCTTTGGGATCTTCTCCCGGAGTCGCTGGAGTGCCATAGCCACGCCTTTGAAGAACAACCTGAGCTTGGCGCTGGGTTGGAGGTGCTCATCGGAGGGGTACCTGTTTGGAGCTAGTTCCGAAGCAGCGGCCGGGAGTACCTTCGTGCGCGGATGCGCTCGCGTCTCCGTCGACCAGAAAAGGTAGTAGTACTCCCTCAGCTCCTTCGTGCCAAGATGAGGGGGGAAGATGGCCCGCTCCTTTTGCAGCGCCGCAAGCCGCTGCGCCTCGACAGATTTCACGCCCTTCCCCTTGTCGGCTTTCAGAGCCATGGCGGAGGTGGTGGGGGAGATCGACGGCGTTGGTGGTGCTGGTGGCAATGGGGGCGGAGCGCTGCTCTCTTTCAGCTTCGGGAAGAAGGGGGGAGCGATGGAGATTTGTGAAGTTGGAGTAACAACCGGTGAGATGGGCGATCTGCCCCTGTTTCCCCTGCTTATAAAGAGGGAGGGGGCGGACGTTTCGCCCTTCCAAATAAAGAAACCACCCACGATCTCCCCCACGATGCCGCATTTGACGCGTGCCGTTGGGGGAGAGCGCGGTGGATACGGAGTAAGATACGGCGTAACCCAGGCCGCGTGTGCCCGTGCCCTGTTTTGTGCTGGGCCCAACAGCGCTCGGCACCGTGTGTGGCCCAGGCCCGGGGGCTCCTGTCGGTGTACTAGAGTAGGGGTACCCTAGTATCCCGAACTTGTGCATCGGCAGTCGCAGCGCCCCGCGGCAAGGCTTGCCGGGTGACCGCCAAGGTCCTCCGTGGTTCCTTTGGAGCCATTCAAGAACAAAGTATTCAAGCCAAGGAGACAAGGCCCCGGCAAGAGGGGCTTGCCGGGAAGGCCAACCAAGGCATCTCAAGGAACTTGCCGTGACGCGCCACGCGTCCCGGCAAGGCCCGATGAGCGACAAGCTTCCGGACGCGACAAGACAACGACCGTGGCGAGGCGCTTGCCGCGGCAAACGACCACTCTGTACCCACGCTCCAGCACATCCACCAACGTGTCGCCCTGGGGCCTTTCCAGGCGCGCGTGGCGAGAGGCTGTGTAGCCAGCGGTGCACGGTGGCATGCGACGCTGACAAGATTGCCATCGTGGCAAGCGGTGGCGTCCCTGACGGTCCTTTTTTGCACTGTTTGGGCGACGCAGACGGGCATTTAATGCCTTTGTCCCCTGCCGTCAGGGTTAGGTAGGATGCACTGTACGGGTAGCTGTACCAACCATCCCTCTTTTTCCATTTTTACCCTTGTCTACGTTGCCACCTGTCGGTGACCCCTTGTGCGTATAAAAGGAGGCCCATGCGCAACGTAGAGAGGCGTTCGAAGCCAGAAAACACTCACGCTCGGTCTCGTTAGCAGCTCGAGTGTACTGTAGCACTCAGCGCTCCTGAGCAAGAACTCAATACAATCAGACAAGCAGCAGTAGGAGTATTATCTCTCCGGAGAGCTCTGAAGCTGGGTAAACTGCTCGTGTGTTTCGCCTTGATCCGCTCTTCATGCGATCTCCGCCCCCCACCGAACCGAAAGGGGCTCGGTCCGCCGGTCCCCATAGGTGTTCGTGGATCAGCCTCCCCGACACGCAGGCCTCTGAAATGGTCCAGCACGCCTATCATCTTTGATATTGAGGACCACCCTGATCGCATAACTGCGGTCGGGTGGTTGCCGATGTTGGTTTCACCAACTATCCGCAACCTCAAGGTCACTAAGATGCTAGTTGACGGCGGGGCCGGCTTGAACCTGATCTCCTCCGCGGTACTCCAGAAACTCCAGATTCCTGATGGCGAGCTCGAAGAGACCGGCACATTCCAAGGCATCAATCCGGGAAGGAGCAAGCCGAAGGGAAAGATCACGTTGCCGGTGACATTTGGCAGCGAGTTAAATTTCAGGACTAAGAGGGTCACTTTTGACGTTGCTGACTTTCCATTGCCTTACAATGGGATACTCGGCCGTCCAACACTCGCCAAATTCATGGCAGCCTCTCACTATGCATACAACATACTGAAGATGCCAGGCCCGATAAGTGTCATCTCTGTCCCTGGTGACAAGAAGGATGCTCTTATCTGCACCGACAAGATCTACCGGGAAGCAGCAGCCGCAACAGATCGCGATTCACTTACCGTTGAAGCTCCCGGGGCGAAGAAGAAAACCAATTCCGGCAAGAGTTCTGATGCCCACTCCAGCAAGCGCACCTCTTGGTAGTGCTGCGCTACCGTCGAGGACGCACCATCGAGCTCCACCGGCAAGTGTAAGAAAACAATGGTAGCTCCAGCTGAAACCAAGAAGGTGTCCGCCAAGGAGGATGGCACTGGTGGTACCTTCACCATCAGTGCCACTCTCGACCCTAAATAGGAAAGCGCGCTTGTTGCTTTCCTGCGGGCGAACGTCGACGTATTTGCTTGGCAACCGTCTGACATCCCCGGTGTTCCCAGGAAAGTAATCGAGCACCATCTTGCCGTCTGTCCTCATGCACGGCCCGTCAAGCAGAAAGTCAGGAAACAGGCAGTGGAGCGCCAAGAATTCATCGCAGAAGAAATCAAGAAATTGGAAGCGGCAGGCCTCGTCAGAGGAGTGCTCCATCCTACGTGGTTGGCCAACCCTGTAGTTGTGCGCAAGGCAAACGGGAAATGGAGGCTTTGTATCGACTTTACAGATGTCAATAAAGCTTGTCCCAAAGACCCATTTCCCTTGCCGCGCATCGACCAGATTGTTGACTCCACGGCCGGATGTGACTTGCTTTCATTTCTTGATGCATACTCAGGATACCATCAGATCTTCATGGCAGAAGAGGATGAAGAGAAGACCGCATTCATCACCCCATGTGACACATACTGTTTCGTACGGATGCCTTTCGGTTTAAAGAATGCTGGTTCAACATTTGCAAGGTTAATCCATGACGCTTTTAAGCCACAAATACACAAAAATGTGGAAGCCTACATGGATGACATAGTGGTCAAGAGCAAGGACAAGGCGACTCTGATTCAAGATTTAGATGAAACCTTTGCAAATCTGCGCAAGATCAACCTCAAGCTTAACCCTGAGAAGTGCGTGTTTGGAGTCCCCTCCGGCAAGCTTCTCGGGTTCTTCGTGTCTCAGCAGGGAACTGAAGCCAATCCCGACAAGATCAAGGCCATCGAGCAGATTGAAGCACCAAAGCGCGTCAAGGATGTACGAAGACTTACCGGTTGCGTAGCTGCTCTCAGCAGGTTTATCTCTAGGTCTGCTGAGCGCGCCCTGCCATTTTTCAAAATATTGAAAAAGGCAGGACCAATGAAATGGACTCCGGAAGCGGAGGCTGCGCTGGAGGACTTAAAGAGATACCTGTCCTCCACTCCAACACTTGTCGCACCTAAGCCACAAGAGAAGTTGCTGCTATATATAGCGGCAACCAATCAAGTGGTTAGTGCTGCGTTAGTAGCGGAGAGGGAGGCGGATGATGAGCTAGCAACCACGGCAGATGCATCCAGCGACAAGCAGGAGACTTCACCGGTGAGCTCTGGTCCCGACAAAGATGGATCTGCGCAGGCGCATGAGAAGATGCAGAAAAGAATGGTGCAGCGCCCAGTTTACTTTGTCAGTTCCCTTCTGCAGGGGGCTAGGTCAAGGTACTCTGGTGTGCAGAAATTGCTTTTCGGCCTTCTCATGGCCTCGAGAAAGCTTCGCCATTACTTCCAAGCACATGAGATCACAGTCGTCACTCATTTTCTGTTGAAGAGGATATTGCAAAATCCAGAAGCAACAAGCATTATTGTCGAGTGGGCACTGGAACTGTCAAGCTTTGGCCTCAAGTTTGAGAGCACTTCAATTATCCAAAGCAGAGCATTGGCAGAGTTCATAGCAGAGTGGACGCCAACACAAGATGAAGAAGTTCTAGAAACGAGCATCCCCGTCAAGGAAGCAAGCAAAGAGTGGCTGATGTACTTTGATGGTGCTTTCTCGCTGCAAGGCGCCGGTGCGGGCGTGCTATTTGTTGCACCCACCGGAGAGCACCTCAAGTACATAGTCCAGATGGGCTTTCCCAAGGAGCAAGCAACGAACAATACTGCAGAGTATGAAGGTTTGCTTGCCGGTCTCAGGATCGCAGCAGACCTCGGGATCAAGAAGCTCATTGTCAGGGGTGACTCACAGCTTGTCGTCCGCCAAGTGAACAAGAATTATCAGAGTCCGTTGATGGAAGCTTACGTTGATGAAGTGAGAAAGCTAGAAGAGCGCTTTGACGGCCTACAGATGGAACATGTTCCAAGAGCTCAGAACGACATTGCCGATGGCCTGTCAAAGTGCGCCGCACTTAAGTTACCTGTGGAACCAGGGATCTTTGTGCTCAAGCTGACTCAACCGTCCGTAACACCATCAACTGGACAGAGCAAGAAGAGGAAGTTGATTTCTGGTGACTATTTTCCGGCAGAGCTCCCCGAAGCCGCCGTCAAGAAAGTCCTCAAGATCAACACCAAGGATGCTGAGAAGCAGTCTGCTCCGGCAAGCCTTAGGGTTTGTTCCGTTGAAGCAGACGCTCCCGACAAGTTTTGCTCCTGCAAGCTTGCCGGGGAACGTCAAGCTCCGGCTGAGCCGCAGGTTCTCGCCGTAGAAGCGGATGTTCCCGCAGCAGCAAATGTGCCTTTAGTATTTGTTGTCGAGCCGCAAGCTCCAACATGGGCACAGCAGATTGTCCGTTTTCTTCAGACAGGAGAACTTCCCGAAAAGCAAGAAGAAGTGGAAGAGTAGCCCGGTAGTCAAGTATGTACCAGTTTGTCGACGACACACTGTACAGAAGAAGACTCAATGGCGTGAAATTGAAGTGTATTCACCGGGAGGACGGACAAAAGCTGTTGGCAGAGATACATGGAGGCATATGTGGTCACCACATTGGCGCGAGAGCACTTGCCGGCAAAGCGTTCCGGCAAGGTTTCTTTTGGCCCACAGCCCTCCAGGATGCAACTGCACAAGTAACCAAGTGTGAAGCGTGCCAGTTCCATTCCAAGCAGATACACCAGCCAACTCAAGCTCTCCAGACGATCCCTTTATCCTGGCCGTTTTCGGTCTGGGGGCTTGATATCCTCGGCCCTTTTCCCCGAGCTGTCGGGGGCTTTGAGTACTTGTACGTCGCAATCGACAAGTTCACAAAGTGGCCGGAAGTGGAACCAGTGAGGAAGGTGACAGCACAGTCAGCAGTCAAGTTCTTCAGGTCGATTGTTTGCCGTTTCGGGATCCCTAACAGGAACATCACCGACAACGGCACACAATTCATGAGCCGCACCTTCATGCAGTACGTCCAAGATCTTGGCGCCAAGGTCTGCTTCGCTTCTGTTACTCATCCTAGAAGCAACGGTCAAGCGGAGAGGGCAAATGCTGAAGTGCTGCGCGGGCTCAAGACCAGGACTTTCGACAGGCTGTGCAAGTGCGGAAGGAACTGGATTGAGGAGCTGCCGGTGGTTCTTTGGTCGATCAGGATGACGCCAAATCGAGCCACTGGCCAAACACCTTTCGCTCTAGTCTATGGAGCAGAGGCAGTTCTCCCCACGGAACTCGTATACGGATCACCTCGAGTGCTCACTTATGATGAGCTTGAGTAAGAGCAGCTGCGACAAGATGACGCGCTGCTCCTTGAGGAGGACCGTCTTCAGGCTGCTGTACGAGCTGCTCGATACCAGCAAGCTTTGCGCCGCTACCATAGCCGCAAAGTTAATGCCAGAAGTTTCGAGGAAGGCAACCTTGTTCTTCGGCACATTCAGTCCGCCAAGAATTCCAACAAGTTGACGCCGAAGTGGGAAGGCCCTTACCGGGTGAAACGAGTCACTAGGCCTGGCGCTGTCCGCCTTGAGACCGAAGATGGCATTCCAGTGAGCAACTCCTGGAACATTGAGCATCTTCGTAAGTTTTACCCGTAGGGCACGGTTGCCGGAATATTTTCCGGCAACCACCTTTTGTACAAGTCTTGCCGATGTTGCATGTAATCCTTTGTACAAAGCCGGGCGCAGACTCCGTGCATAAGTAGAGCTCATCTGCTCCGCACATCTTGTCAATATCATGCTGTCAACTTTATTTTTTCATGCGTTATCTGACACTTTGTGCAGCACCTACCCCCGGTAAGCAATAACGAGCCGTAAGGCTCCATATCTTTATTTTCTCTTCTTTCTTTTTCTCAAAAAGGAAAGGAAGGTTCCCTCGCACACAAGTTTGCCGGGGGGAAAGGAGAAGATAATGGTGTGGACTAGGCATTGTTCAAGGAAGTTTCGCCTTACCAGAAAGCAAACGACAAAAAAGCTAAGTTGCCAAAGTTTGAGCAATCAGTTTTAATTTTTAAGTTATCTTCCTCGAACGACCGTACTTTGTATGGAAAACCTGTGCGCGGAGGAACCAACTCGTAGCTAGTTGCGCCCTTACTTTGTTTCGAGTCCGCTCAACAACTTAAGTGAGCTGCGACTAGTTGCGACAAGGTTTCTTGTCGGTAGCAGCACCGCCAGCAGGCTGCTGATGTCCCGCACTCAGCGCTCGCGGCTAAGGTGCCTGGGCCGACAAGTTCCCTAAAAGCGTAGGGCAAAAACATACAAAGGAAGGAATCAATTAAAGGAAATAACATAGCAATCTCTACCCAAAAGAGAGTTATATTACAAGATAGCTTGTCGCAGCTCTAACAGATTGTTCTCATGACATGACCGGCAGCGACAAAGAAAAAGAGAAAACGGGCGGCCTAATCTACGCGATCGCCCTCAACCCTCTTGATCTCGCTCACCTTGTCCACAATGGGTGCGACAAGGGCCTTGAGCGCTTCCAGATCAGCATCCGGCGGCAGGGACCTGAGGACGTTGGTAAGGTTGAGGCCTGGGTTGCGGAAGGCCACCTTCACCAGCACCTTTTGAAGAACTCCCGCGCAGATCTTGCGCGACTCGTCGGCCAGCTGCTTTGGGATCTTCTCCCGGAGTCACTGGAGGGCCGTTGCCACGCCTTTGAAGAACAAGCTGAGCTTGGCGCTGGGTTGGAGGTGCTCGTCGGAAGAATACCCGAGGTCCTCCATCCCCAGCTGCGCCAGCTCCCCGTCGATGGCGGCGACAACATTCACGAGACCCTCGGTCCAGTGCTCCACAGTCTCCCTAAAAGCATTCTGGGCGGCAGCAGCACTCGCCAGAAGCGCCTCGTCGGCCTTGATCTTCTCCTTCAAGGCCACTTCCTGCTCCCTGGCGCCGTCCAGCGTCTTGGTCAAAGTGGCTAGCTTCAACTCAAGATCTGCGTTGGAGTCCTTGGCGGCACTAAGCTCTTTGCTCCTCTCAGCGAGACGACCCTGCAGCTCGCCATGAGCGGCGGCGTCCTTCCCGCGCTCACGCTTGAGCGCGGCAAGCTCCTCGCCGCTCGCCTTGAGATCGGCCTCCAGCTGCGCCATCTTCGTCTCCAGCTCCTTCTTGGCGGCCTCGGCAGCTGCGGCAGCATCCTTTGCTTCCTTGAGAGCCCCGCCAATTGCTTGCTCGCGCGCGGCAAGGTCCTCCTCATGGCTGTCAAGGTTGACCTTGCACTGCGCCAATTCGCCTTCTTGCGCAGACAGCTTCTCGGCAGCGATCCGCTGTTGCTCTTCAACTTCAGCCTTTGCGAGGAGGAAAGCTTTCCGCTCCTCGACAACCTGCTCCCGCTCCTCTGCCAGGTATCGGAGAGTTTCCTGCCTGAGACCCCGGAGCTCCTCAGCGCGCTTCTCAATGTCCACTCCCGCCCTCGCGACAAGCGCTTCTCGGGATTCCAGCTTAGGTTGTCGGGCACGGTACAGCGACAATAGCTTCCGAAGCAGCCGCTCCTCCTCAGGCTCATCGCTGCTGCTGCTTGGCACGTCGACCAACGTCAGCCCAGCGGAGGCGAGCACCTCTCCATCCAAGGTTTCTCCTTCGACCGGCGCCCTGGAGCTTGACGCCCAGGGGAGCTTGATGAAGATGCCGTCGCCGGCCTTCAAATAGGCGCTGGGCTGGGACTCTTCGGAGCCTCGCGCTGCAGCAGCGGCGGAGGGATCGGCGGTCGGTGCAGCGCCTGGCGGTCCTGCAGCCTCGGGGCCGTCAGTGCAATCGCCTGATCCCTCGCCAGCTTCTGCGGCGGCAGCTTTGGCGGCCTCTTCGCCGGTGGGATCATCAGCGCCGGCTTATCCTTTGGTGGCAACAACGTCATCGGTGTTGCTGCGCGCGTTCTCCTCGCCGGCGACCTCGGTTTCCATCGGATCCGTAGGAGATGGATCTGATGACTGAAGAGGGGAGAAAAGTCAAACGAATATCCAAAAATAAAATCAGAAGAAGAAGAACCCAAGGGAAGTTTTCAAGCAAGAGGATTACCTGTACTAGGATCTGCAGTCGTGGTCTCAACCACCGGAGGATCACTGGTGCTGTCCCTTGCCGGAGAACTGTCCCTTGCTGGAGAATTCTCCCTTGCCGGAGAACGCTCCCTTGCCGGGGAATCCTCCCTTGGCGGTGTAGTCGAAGCAGATGGCATTTCGGGAGCGGCTTCCGGGCTCCCCTGGTGAGGCTGCTCTGCTCCTGCACGAACCAACAGTCAGATATCAGCAAAGGAAGAGCACCCATGCGCGCCTGAAAGCAGGAAATAAACTATGTACTTACGCCGGGGGCTGCGCTGGGGGCTGCTTTGGGGAAAAGTTGCCGGGTCCGGCAAGATGGTCTCGGACACGCCCTCTGCTGTCGCGGCGGGCTCGTCCTCAATGACAATCACCGGGACCTTGGCTCTCTTTGCCGCTCTCTGGGCCAGAGTCCTGAAAAGGAATGGGTTCGGAGTAAAGCAAATCAGATACAAAACAAAACAGCAAGAATTGAAGAACTACAAGCACAACAAAGGATCTTACTCTTCTTCTTCCTCGTCGGAGCTGAGCGCAGAGAGATCGAAGTCCGGCTCGCCTCCGGTGCGACGAGGCGGAGGAGTAGGTTCCCTTGTCCGCTTGGCAGGGGTAGTAGCGGTGGACCGGGAAGACCCCACTCCATTTGCCGCAGCGGCGTGAGGCACTCCCGCGGCAACAGTGCTTGCCGCGGTAGAGCGTGTCGCGCGGCACAGCGGCTGTTGACTCGTTTTCCGCCCCGCTACATCCCCAGCCTTGCGGAGACGCCTTCTTGGTGGAGCTGGGGGCTCTGCTTGCGGCGAGCTGGCTGAAGGTTCGGGCCCGACAAGCTCTCCCTCGCTAGGCTCGCTCGACTCGGCTTTAGGCCCGACAAGCTCTTCCTCGCCGGCGAACTCCTCTCGCTCGACAAGGCTTGCCGCCTCTACTGCCTCTGCCTCCTCCATGGTGAACCTGAACTCGCCCGCGGCAGCTGCTGCCGCCGCCTCTTCCAGCCTGGTGGCGATGCGCTGCATCTCCGCATCGGTGGTGTCGTGAGTAAGGCTCTTCTGTTCATCAGCGCGGACCGGCACTTCTACCAAGCCGTCAAAGAAATCCCGCACGACGTCGTCCGCAGGCTCTTGCCAGGTTGGAACGATTCCATGCGAATCGCATAGCGGCATCATTGCGCGGATGCGGTCGAGCGAGGAGTTGTTGCACAACGAAACGGCACCCCTCGGCAATATGAATGGATGTTGAGGATCGCGCTTCAACAGTTCCAGGAGCATCGCGTCCAGCTCCAGGACAGTGAAGTTGAAGTTGAGGCCCGGGCGCAGCCTCATGATATCCGCTGAGTTCTGGAACTCCCAGGCGGGTCTCCTCCTCTCCTGCAGGGGGGCGATCCGGCGGCGAAGAAAATCTGCGCCAACGGCACCTACGGTGAGCCCGGCAAGCCTGAGGCGAAGGATCCGGGTGACGGCAATCTTCAGCCTATCATCTTCCGGGACCACGTTGCTCCAATCGTTACCGCACGCTATTGGGGCTCGTCGCAGGGCGGTAAATGGCTGCGGGTTCTCCTCGACAATCCAGCACCACTCTGCTCTCCATTCCTCCCACTTGCTGCGGAGCTCTCCCTCCAGATAAGTTCCTTCTTGCCGACTCTCGAGATCCAGGCGATTCCGCCGGATAAAGGCTCTCCTCTCTCGACTCGGGGCATAAAGAAGTGGCGAAAAAGAGCTACGTTTGGATGGACTCCGACAAAGTTTTCGCAGAGATGTGCGAAAACTGCCATGGTCAGAACGGCGTTGGGGGTGAAGTCAAGGAGGCGGAACCCATAGGTGTTCATGATGTCACAGAAAAATTTAGAGAAGGGCGGGAAGAGCCCGCAGTAGAAGAACAGCGCAAAGAAGGGATATCCATTTGGAGCCAGTTCCGAAGCGGCAGCCGAGAGTACCTTCGTGCGCGGATGCGCTCGCGTCTCCGTCGACCAGAAGAGGTAGTAGTACTCCCTCAGCTCCTTCGCGACAAGCTGAGGGGGGAAGATGGCCCGCTCCTTTCACAGCGCCGCGAGCCGCTGCGCCTCGACCGATTTCACGCCCTTTCCCTTGTCGGCTTTCGGGGCCATGGCGGAGGTGGTGGGGGAGATCGACGGCGTTGGTGGTGTTGGTGGCAATGGGGGGCGGCGCGCTGCCCTCTTTCGGCTTTGGGAAGAAAGGGGGGGAGCGGCGGAGATTTCCGAGATTGGAGTAGCAACCGGCGAGATGGGCGAACTGCCCCTGTTTCCCCTGGTTATAAAGAGGGAGGGGGCGGACATTCCGCCTTTCCGAATAAAGAAACCACCCACGATCTCTCCCACGATGCCGCATTCGACGCGTGCCGTTGGGGGAGGGCGCGGTGGATACGGAGTAAGATACGGCGTAACCCAGGCCGCGCGCTCCCGTGCCCTGTTTTGGGCCTGGCCGAACAGCGCTCGGCGCCATGTGTGGCCCAGGCCCGGGGGCTCCTGTCGGTGTACTAGAGTAGGGGTACCCTAGTATCCCGAACTTGTGCACGGGCAGTTGCAGCACACCGCGGCAAGGCTTGCCAGGCGACCGCCAAGGTCCTCCGTGGTTCCTTTGGAGCCATTCAAGAACAAAGTATTCAAGCCAAGGAGACAAGGCCCCGGCAAGAGGAGCTTGCCGGGAAGGCCAACCAAGGCATCTAAAGGAACTTGCTGCGACGCGCCACGCATCCCGGCAAGGCCCGGTGAGCGACAAGCTTCCGGGCGCGACAAGACAATATCGCTGCAAGGCGCTTGCCGCGACAAGCTACCACTCAGTACCCGCGCTCCAGCACATCCACCAACGTGTCGCCCTGGGGTCTTTCCAGGCGCGCGTGGCAAGAGTCTGTGCAGCCAGCGGTGCGAGGTGGCGAGCGACGCTGACAAGACTGCCATGGTGGCGAACAGTGGCGCCCCTGACGGTCCTTTATGCACTATTTGAGCGACACAGACGGGCATTTAATGCCTTTGTCCCCTGCCGTCAGGGTTAGGTAGGATACACTGTACAAGTAGTTGTACCAACCGCAATTCCTTTTCCATTTTTGCCCTTGTCTACGTTGCCACCTGTCGGAGACCCCTTGAGCGTATAAAAGGAGGCCCATGCGCAACGTAGAGGAGGGGGGGGGGAGCCAGAAAAACACTGATGCTCGGTCTCGTTAGCAGCTGGTGCGTACTGTAGCACTCAGTGCTCCTGAGCAAGAACTCAATACAATCAGACAAGCAGCAGTAGGAGTATTATCTCTCCGGAGAGCTCCGAAGCTGCGTAAAAACTGCTCGTGTGCTTCGCCTCGATCCGCTCTTCGTGCGACCTCCGCCCCCCGCCGAACCGAAAGGGGCTCGGTCCACCGGTTCCCATAGGTGTTCGTGGATCAGCTCCCCCGACACCACCGTACCCTCTACTTGAACATGGTGCTTTATGCTTCATATTATTATCTAATGATGTGTTGCCATCCTATGTTGTCTGAGTAGATTTTCGTTGTCCTATCGGTGATTGATGAATTGCTATGATTGGTTTGAGTTGCATGTTTAATTATTGGTGCTGTCCTATTGTGCCCTCTGTGTCGCGCAAGCGTGAGGGATTCCCGCAGTAGGGTTTGCAATATGTTTATGATTTGCTTATGGTGGGTGGCGTGAGTGACAGAAGCACAGACCCGAGTAAGTAGATTTTTTACGTATGGGATAAAGGGGACTTGATGCTTTAATGCTATGGTTGGGTTTTACCTTAATGAATCTTTAGTAGTTGAGGATGCTTGCTAGAGTTACAATCATAAGTGCATATGATCCAAGTAGAGAAAGTATGTTAGCTTATGCCTGTCCCTCAAATAGAATTGCAATTGTGATTACAGGTCTAGTAACATAGTCAGTTGCTTAGGGACAATTCCACAACTCCTACCACCACTTTTCCACACTCGCTATATTTACTTTATTGCATATTTATCTAAACAGCCCCTAGTTTATATTTACGTGTTCTTTACTTTCTTGTAAACCTATCCAACAACACCTACAAAGTACTTCTAGTTTCTTACTTGTTCTAGGTAAAGCGAACGTCAAGCGTGCGTAGAGTCGTATCAGTGGCCGATAGGACTTGAGAGAGTATTTGTTCTACCTTTAGCTCCTCGTTGGGTTCGACACTCTTACTTATCGAAAGAGGCTACAACTATCCCCTATACTTGTGGGTTATCAAGACCTTTTTCTGGCGCCGTTGCCGGGGAGTCATAGCGTGGGGTGAATATTCTCGTGTGTGCTTGTTTGCTTTATCACTAAGTAATTTTTGTTTTCTGTCCTTAGTTGTTTTCTATCTTTAGTCATGGGTAGGAAACGCAAAATACCAAAAAAATTAGTTGTACCTGCTGAACCAATGGTTGAAGAACCACTCAAAATCTATCACACTGCTGAAGCTTATTACTTGGATCATCTTTGATCCCTATGTGCTCGTGCTGAAACCCCAACTAGCTTAGTTGAGGGCAAATCTTTAGATGAGCATGCTTGTTATGTGCGACACCGTATATCTGAAAAGGGGAAACTATTATGGGGTCAAATTCAACGTTTACAATGCTATGCTTGGAATTTATGTTGGGAATATGATTTTACTTGTTGTTCTGAAAACCCTAAAAAACACCTTCCCTACCAATGTAAGTTTATTGATAATGGAATCTTATCTTCTTATGCTAAGGGTGTTTATAGTTACTATGATGTTCAAAAAATTGAAGAATTTGTTGCTTTTAAGGGTGCTTTTGAAATTGCTATGTTGATTGCAAAGTATGATGCTACTATTTACAAATCTGAAAAGTTTGACATACTTGAATATTGTTATTATAATTATGCTTCTAATGCCTATGTTAAACAATTTATTAATAAAGTCTCCGCTGTCCAAGAAGAGACTAATATTTTGCAGGAAGCTATGGAAGAAGAAATTGATGAAACTGTGAGCTCATTGGATGAAAAAGATGATGAGGAGAGCGAAGAACAAAAGGAGGAGGAGCGGATTAGCTACCCGTGCTCACCTTGTAATGAGAGTAACCCTCCAACTCATACATTATTTAATTCCCCTTCGTGCTTACCGAAGGATGGTTGCTATGATGATTGCCATGATGATTGTTATGATCCTGTTGATTCTCTTGAAATATCCATTTTTGATGATGTTTGCTATGCTTGTGGCCAAGATGCCAATATGAATTATTCTTATGGAGATGAACTTTCTATAGTTCCTTATGTTAAACATGAAATTGTTGCTATTGCACCCACGCATGATAGTCCTATTATCTTTTTGAGTTCTCTCGATTATACCATATCGGAGAAGTTTGCCCTTATTAAGGATTATATTGATGGGTTGCCTTTTACCGTTGCACATGATGATTTTGATGAATATAATATGCATGTGCTTGATGCTCCTACTTGCAATTATTATGAGAGAGGAACTATATCTCCACCTCTCTATGTTTCCAATACTATAGAATTGCAAGAAACTGTTTATACTATGCATTGGCCTTTACTATGTGTGCATGAATTCTTCTTTTATGACATCCCGATGCATAGGAAGAGAGTTAGACTTCATTGTCGCATGATATATGTTACTTTGTGCTTGCTATTAAAATACAAATCATTGTAAATTAAAATTGGCTTTGATATACCTTGGGATCCGGGTGGATCCATTACTTGAGCACTATATGCCTAGCTTAATGGCTTTAAAGAAAGCGCTGCCAGGGAGACAACCCGGAAGTTTTAGAGAGTCATTTATTTCTGTTGAGTGATTTTATATAGTTTAAAAACAAAAAAAATAAAGAGGGGAACCTAAAAACTTCTCAAAAAGGAAAGTGAAAGTGAGAAAGACAAGCATGGTTGAAGTGGGAGAGCTCCTTGAACTTTGTTCATGCTCACAGAAACTTTGTGAATCTTGATTACAGAAACTTTTCATCAAAAATAATTATCCCCTTGTACAATTCCATTTTATTATAAAAATAATGTGCCAAGGTTTGCCTTTAGGATGTTTACAATGCTTGTTGGTTTGTACGGTGCATGACAGAAACTTTGGCTGTAGTGCGCGATTTTACATTTTTAACTGGGACGTCAATTGGTTCTGATTCCTTTTTAGCTGTCTTGCTATACAACTTTTTTGTTTTTCCTAATTTTGTTAGAATTTGTGGGGTAACATAAGTATGGTGGATGTTCAGATTGCTACAGACTGTTCTGTTTTTGACAGATTCTGTTTTTGATGCATAGTTTGCTTGTTTTGATGAATCTATCAAT
Source organism: Triticum dicoccoides (assembly GCF_002162155.2). Taxonomy (NCBI): domain Eukaryota; kingdom Viridiplantae; phylum Streptophyta; class Magnoliopsida; order Poales; family Poaceae; genus Triticum; species Triticum dicoccoides. The sequence continues at coordinate 668,509,586 of NC_041391.1, read as the reverse complement.
TTATATCAGTGGATTAAGCCATGAAAAAGTTATATTACAGTAGACACAGTGCAAAAACAAAATATGGATTGGTTTGCAACAGTACTTAGAGTGGTGATTTGCTTTATTATACTAACGAATCTTACCGAGTTTTCTGTTGAAGTTTTGTGTGGATGTAGTGTCTAATCGAGGATGTCTCCATATGAGGAAAAGGAAGAGAGGCAAGAGATCAAGCTTGGGGATGCCTGAGGCACCCCAAGTAAATATTCAAGGAGACTCAAGCGTCTAAGCTTGGGGATGCTAGGGAGGCATCCCCTCTTTCTTCAACAAGTATCGGTATGTTTCGGATTCGTTTCGTTCATGCATTATGTGCAAGTCTTGGAGCGTCTTTTGCATTAGGTTTTTATTTTTCTTTTATGCACCATGATGGTATGAGATATTCCTTGGTTAATTTATAGAATGCTCATTGCACTTCACTTAAATCTTTTGATTGTGGCGTTATAGAATTCTTCATGTGCTTCACTTATATCATTTGAAGTTTGGATTGCCTGTTTCTCTTCACATAGAAAACCGCCATTTGTAGAATGCTCTTTTGCTTCATTTATAATTGTTAGAGCGTGGGCATATCTTTTGTAGAAAGTATTAAACTCTCTTGCTTCACTTATATCTATTTAGAGAGATGACAGGAATTGGTCAATAACATGGTTAGTCATAAAATCCTACATAAACTTGTAGATCGTTGAATATGATATGTTTGATTCCTTGCAATAGTTTTGTGATATAAAGATGGTGATATTAGAGTTATGCTAGTGGGTGGTTGTGGATTGTAGAGACACTTGTGTTGAGGTTTGCAAGTCCCGTAGCATGCACGTATGGTAACCGTTGTGTGACAAATTTGAAGCATGGGGTGTTTCTTTGATTGTCTTCCTTATGAGTGGCGGTCAGGGACGAGCGATGGTCTTTTCCTACCAATCTATCCCCCTAGGGGCATGCGTGGTAGTACTTTGCTTTGAGGGCTAATATACTTTTGCAATAGGTATATGAGTTCTTTATGACTAATGTGAGTCCATGGATTATACACACTCTCACCTTTCCATCATTGCTAGCCTCTTCGGTACCGTGCATTGCCCTTTCTCACCTCGAGAGTTGGTGAAAACTTCGCCGGTGCATCCAAACCCCGTGATATGATACGCTCTATCACACATAAGCCTCATTATATCTTCCTCAAAACAGCCACCATACCTACCTATTATGGCATTTCCATAGCCATTCCGAGATATATTGCCATGCAACTTCCATCATCATCATATTCATGACTTGAGCATTCATTGTCATATTGCTTTGCATGATCGTAAGATAGCTAGCATGATGTTTTCATGGCTTGTCCGTTTTTTGATGTCATTGCTATGCTAGATCATTGCACATAACGGTACACCGCCGGAAGCATTCATATAGAGTCATATCTTTGTTCCAGTATCGAGTTGTAATATCGAGTTGTAAGTAAATAAAAGTGTGATGATCATCATTATAAAACATTGCCCCATAAAAAAAGAGGAAAGGCCAAAGAAGCCTAAATAAAAAAGGGGGCCAAAGAAGCCCACCAAAAAAAAGAAAAAAAGGGGGGGCAATGTTACTATCTCTTTTTCCACACTTGTGCTTCAAAGTAGCACCATGTTCTTCATCTAGTGAGTCTCATATCTTGTGCTTCAAAGTAGCACCATGTTCTTCATATAGATTATCTCCTATGTTGTCACTTTCATATACTAGTGGGAATTTTCATTATAGAACTTGGCTTGTATATTCCAACGATCGGCTTCCTCAAATGCCCTAGGTCTTCATGAGCAAGCAAGTTGGATGCACACCCACTTAGTTTCTTTTGTTGAGCTTTCATACACTTATAGCTCTTAGTGCATCCGTTGCATGGCAATCCCTACTCCTCACATTCATATCTATTAATGGGCATCTCCATAGCCCGTTGATACGCCTAGTTGATGTGAGACTTTCTCCTTTTTTGTCTTCTCCACATAACCTCCATCATTATATTCTATTCCACCTATAGTGCTATATCCATGGCTTGCGCTCATGTATTGCATGAGGATTGAAAAAGCTGAAGCGCGTTAAAAAGTATGAACCAATTGCTCAGCTTGTCATCGGGGTTGTGCATGATGGGGGCATTTTGTTTGACGAAAATGAAGCATGGCCAAACTATATGATTTCATAGGGATAAGCTTGCTTTGGCCTTGTTGTTTTGAAAAGACATGATTGCTTTATTGGTACGCTCGAATTATTATTGTTTTTATGTCAAATGATAGACTATTGCTTTGAATCACTCGTGTCTTAATATTCATGCCATGATTAGACTTATGATCAAGATTATGCTAGGTAGCATTCCACATAAAAAATTATTCTTTTTTATCATTTACCTACTCGAGGACGAGCAGGAATTAAGCTTGGGGATGCTGATACGACTCCGTCGTATCTACAATTTTTGATTGTTCCATGCCAATATTATTCATTTTCATATACTTTTTGGCAACTTTTTATACTATATTTGGGACTAACATATTGATCCAGTGCCCAGTGCCAGTTCCTATCTATTGCATGTTTTTTGTTTCGCAGAAACCCAATATCAAAGGAAGTCCAAATGGGATAAAAACGGATGGAGATTTTTTTTGGAATATTTATGATTTTCTGGAAGTAAAATCAACGCGAAACGGTGTCCAGGGTGGTCACGAGGTAGGGGGACGCGCCCTACCCCCCAGACGCGCCCCTGACCCTCGTGGTCCACCCGTACGGCGGTTGACGCTCTCCTTCTGGCGCAAGAAAGCTAATTTTACAAGGAAGATCTGAGTGAAAGATTCACCCCAATCGGAGTTACGGGTCTCCAGATAAAAAAGAAATGGTGAAGGGGTAGAATCTGCCAACGCAGAGAACACAGAAACGGAGAGATAGACCCAATCTCAGAGGGGCTCTCGCCCCTCCCAAGCCATGGGAGCCAAGGACCAGAGGGGAAACCCTTCTCCCATCTAGGGAGAAGGTCAAGGAAGAAGAAGAAGAAGGGGGGCTCTCTCCCCCTTGCTTCCGGTGGCGCCGGAACACCGCCGGGGCCATCATCATCACCGCGATCTTCACCAACACCATCGTCATCTTCACCAACATCTCCATCACCTTCCCCCTTCTATCTACAGCGGTCCACTCTCCCGCAACCCTCTGTACCCTCTACTTGAACATGGTGCTTTATGCTTCATATTATTATCCAATGATGTGTTGCCATCCTATGATGTCTGAGTAGATTTTCGTTGTCCTATCGGTGATTGATGTATTGCTATGATTGATTTGAGTTGCATGTTTTATTATTGGTGCTGTCCTATTGTGCCCTCCGTGTCGCGCAAGCGTGAGGGATTCCCGCTGTAGAGTTTGCAATATGTTTATGATTTGCTTATGGTGGGTGGCGTGAGTGACAAAAGCACAGACCCGAGTAAGTAGGTTGTTAACGTATGGGATAAAGGGGACTTCATGCTTTAATGCTATGGTTGGGTTTTACCTTAATGAATCTTTAGTATTTGCGGATGCTTGCTAGACTTCCAATCATAAGTGCATATGATCCAAGTAGAGAAAGTATGTTAGCTTATGCCTCTCCCTCAAATAGAATTGCAATAGTGATTGCCGGTCTAGTAACATAGTCAGTTGCTTAGGGAAAATTCCACAACTCCTACCACCACTTTTCCACACTCGCTATATTTACTTTATTGCACCTTTATCTAAACAGCCCCTAGTTTATATTTACGTGTTCTTTACTTTCTTGCAAACCTATCCAACAACACCTACAAAGTACTTCTAGTTTCTTAGTTGTTCTAGGTAAAGCGAACATCAAGCGTGCGTAGAGTCGTATCAGTGGCCGATAGGACTTGAGAGAGTATTTGTTCTACCTTTAGCTCCTCGTTGGGTTCGACACTCTTACTTATCGAAAGAGGCTAAAACTATCCCCTATACTTGTGGGTTATCACTCAAGCAATCATCAAAAGAGGATCCATAAACGGAGAAGTCATCCATGAATACCTCACAAATCTTTTCACAAAAATCAGAGAATATAGCCATCATGCATCTTTGAAAGCTAGCAGGTGCATTACATAAACCAAAAGGAATACATCTATAAGCAAAAGTACCAAAAGGGCAAGTTAAAGTAGTTTTTGATTGATCCCCCGCTGACACAGGTATTTGAGAGAAACCAGAATAACCATCTAGAAAGCAGAAATGAGTGTGTTTGGATAGTCTTTCCAGCATTTGATCAATAAAAGGTAAAGGGTAATGATCTTTCTTAGTAGCCTTATTTAATTTACGGGAATCAATTACCATCCTATAACCTGTAATAATTCTTTGCGGGATCAATTCATCTTTATCATTAGGAACAACGGTAATACCTCCCTTTTTTGGAACACAATGGACAGGGCTTACCCAATCACAATCAGCAATGGGATAAATTATACCTGCCTCAGGGAGCTTTAGTATCTCCTTTTTTACCACTTCTTTCATCTTGGGATTCAGTCGTCATTGAGGATCTCTAACTGGTTTGGCATCTTTCTCCACTGTAATTTTGTGGTGGCATAACGTGGGACTAATGACCTTAAGATCATCCAGAGTATATCCAATAGCAGCTCGATGCTTCTTCAGAGCTTTCAATAATCTTTCTTCTTCTTGCTCTGAAAGGTTAGCACTAATAATAAATTGATATATTATCTTCTCATCAAGATAAGCATACTTAAGATTATCAGGTAATGGTTTGAGTTCAAACACGGGATCACCCTTGGGTGGAGGGGGATCCCCAAGAATTTCAACGGGAAGGTTGTGTTTCAGCATAGGTTCCTGTTTAAGGAACACTTCATCTATTTCCCTTCTTTCCTTCATAAACATATCGTTTTCATGGTCTAGCAAATATTGTTCTAACGGATCAGTAGAAGGTACAGCAATGGAAGCAAGACCAATAATCTCATCCTTACTAGGTGATTCTCTATCATGAGGTTGCGTACGAAACTTAGCAAAATTAAACTCATGAGACATACCCTCTAAGCCAATTGTAACAGTATCCTTTTCACAATCAATCCTAGCACTAGCTGTCGGGGATATACCCCGCGGTATGACCCGGCCAGATATATGACCCAGCCGGACTTGATGTTTCATTGGTAACCGCCAGAGGATTGGCGACTCACGTGTTCGGCGGCTCACTGGTGTGACGACTCACGAGCCTGAAGACTCATGGGTGACTCAGCGGGGTGCTTCAGATGGACGACAAGGCCCAAGGCCCAGTATGCCGGTTCATATAAAGGTGGGCCGGCTTAAGAGGAAAGGGATGACGAATATTTCCTTTACGAGGAAGCAAGACCCGGACTTGTATTCAACTTGTAAGAAAAGATAAACTAGTCTTAGTCCTACTTGGACTCCAGGTGTAACCCGCCCCTCTAACTTATATAAGGAGGGACAGGGCTCCCCAAAGAGGAACAAGCAACAAGAAATAATATCTAGGGCTAGACACAAGGAGGAGAGCCGGCTTACGGCAACTCCCTCATGATCATAATGAGACCTAGCCACAAACAGCATGTAGGGTTATTACCGGATGATGTTTCCCGGGGCCCGAAGCTATCTAAATCCTCGTCTTGTGTGTTGTGTCTCTAGATTCCGCTCAACCCCTTCAAGCTACCACATAGATGCGTTAGCCTCGCGACTAAGTCCTTACATTAGGACATCTACCGTGACAAATCCACGACAGTTGGCATCCACCGTGGGGCCTGCGAACAGTGATGTTAAGTTCTTGGAGGGATCTTTACAGGGATCAAGAAGTTTGCAATTTTTCTGGCTGAACAAGAGCCGGTGTGGAAGAATTCACATTGACTACGAGTTCATTAATGAAGATTGAAGAAGTGCTCGGCGGTGGTGTGTATGAGAAAGAGGGCTGCGATATTTAGAGCCGCCAAGGCTGCTGAGGCCAAGACAAAGTGTTGTTTGGATCTATTGTCGTGGCCTCGAATGGATTATGGTGATTAGTCCATGATGCGAATACAAGGAAAAAGAAATCTGGAAGACCGACCGAGATCTCCTAGGCTGCGTCTTTTGCAAGATTTCAGATCATGAGCCGTCTACATCTTGTTTTTATATTGCAATTACTTTGTACTGATTGGGTACACGCCAAGCCCTGAGGCTATCAACTATAGCTGCTATTGCTATATTCACCAGAGGACTACATTAGTATGGTTCGTTGCTCCTAGACTGAGAGAAGGTTTAGCCTATGGTTAATATGGACAAGGCCGGGCGTTTGCTGCGTTAGGTTGCTTGTGTTTCCAAGAAAAAGAAGAGCACAAGATTTTTATTAAGACCAGTACAGATCGGGACGGGGCTTGCCTGCGCCCCCGGCGTGCGCCCATCCGTGCGCCGCTGACACGCGTCACCCATCCATGCCTCCCCCTCTCGTGGCCCTTTTTAGCCGCAGAAAAAAAACCCGGAAATACCCATCGACTAGTACAACGCTGCCCCGTCGTATTCCTCACCTCTTTCCCTTGGACCCGTAATACTTGCAGATCACCAAAGCTGAATACAAAAATGGAGGGAAATAATCCCACCCAATCAGATCTCTTAATCCCGTCAAATCAAATCTCTTAATCCCGCCAATAATCAGGGATACAGAGGACTGCATCCTTGTCTCCAAATCTCACGCTGCTGCATTGGAATCAATCAGAAAATACAAAGATTAACAGAGACTGCTGACACAACTAGCAGACTCTTATCATTCACCAATCAGTGGCGTCAAGCAAATGCAATGTCTCGAGTCTGGAGCGACCTAGAGATTGAAGAAGGATCTTCTTGTCCTCCCTGATGGCTTCTCCAGGGAGTGGACATGGGAACCATGATGATAATGGATCAGAAACACCAAAAGTGAGATTCTCACTTGTATTCTTCATATCCTCCTTTCATCTTTCTAGTCTCCATCTTGCAATGCAAATAAACATGGTTGTTATACATCTGTGTATTAACTAATAACGTATATTAATTGATACAGGATGTGCAAGAAACCGCAGCTACCAATGCGAAAGATCATATTAATGAAAGAGTACCAAAGATTGGAATGAATTTTTTATCTGATGAGGAGGCTTATTCCTTTTATAACAAGTATGCTGAAGTTATGTGTTTGAGCGTCGGAGAGGCAGTAAGCATAAAGTAAAGAACTCTAATACAATACAAGAGAGGACATTTTTCTGTTCTCGTCAAGGTATTGACCACTTGTAATTTGTTTGGAGTATAATAATTTTTAGATGCACTAAGACAATATTTTCAACTACTAGGAACTCGAGCTGAAGATAAGAGAGAAGATACATTCAGTTATAGTAGGCCTAAATCACGATGTGGATGTAATGCACATATGAAAATAAGTCTTAGGAATGGATTTTATCAGGTGTATGAATTTGAGGAGACACATAACCACTTGCTACTGGAACCATGGCCCAATACTTGAGATCTCACAGAAAAGTTACCGATGCACAGATAGCGGCTGCAGAGGTTGCAAAGTCTGTAGGCATTTCAAATAAAGCAACTATTGATCTTATGGCCAAAGAAGCATGTGGACAGGAAAACCTTGGTTTTATCCCGCAAGACATGAAAAATCGGTTGTACTCGAAAAGAACATTACAAGCAGCGAAAGGTGATACAGGGGGAGTGTTAGAATACATGGAGAAAACTATTGTGTTTGGTGCTACACTTCTCTATGATGAAACTGCTGAAAGTTTTGGTTGGCTTTTTAGAACTTTTCTAAAAGTTATGTTAGGGAAACATCCACAGACAATTCTAACTGATGAAGATGCAGCAATGGCCAAGGCAATCAGTGAAGTCCTACCTCACTCTCACCATAGACTTTGTGTGTGGCACATGAATCAAAACGCTTGCAAGCACCTTGGTGGAGTTGTTCCAGAATATAAGAAGTTCAATAGTGATTTCCAGCATTGTATCTAAGACATAGAGGAAGAAGAAGAATTTATAAGTGCATGGAATGATATGCTTGATAAGCATGGACTACGTGAGAATACATGGCTTCAAAGGTTGTTCGAGAAAAGGGAACATTGGGCACTAGTGTATGGTAGAAATACATTCTCTGCCCACATGAGCACTACCCATAGAAGTGAAAGCATGAACAATGAACTGAAGCGTTACATCAGTATTAAGTATGACATGCTTACTTTTTTTGAGCATTTCGAATGGCTTGTTGCAGATAAAAGATTTGAAGAAGTGAAGTGTGACTTCAAGGCATCACAAACAACTCCCAAGATGAAGGCAGAGTCAAGCTATATATTAAGGCAAGCTGTAACTACATATACTCCAGCAATATTCAAGATATTTCAGGAGGAAGTTCTTCTGACCCTGAACTATGACACATTCCTTTGTGATGACAGTGATACAGAGCAGAAGGTTGGTAAAATTTCATGACACAAAACATGAGCATGTTGTTAGATTTGCTCCAAATGAACAAAAGGTGAATTGTAGTTGTAAGAAGTTTGAATTCGCAGGAATTTTGTGCCGTCATTGCTTAAAGGTACTTGATATCAATAATATCAAGCATATCCCTGAACAATATATATTGAAAAGGTGGACAACAGATGCCAAAGTTCTAGAGATAACAAGCAATCGCAATCTGCATGAGGATCGAAAAGCAAAAATGTCAAACTACTACAAGGAGTTGTGCAGAATGTTTGTGAAAATAGCTGCTCGTGCCTCTGAATCCGATGAAACATATGATATGGTTGCTAAATGCGCAGAGCAGCTAGCACAAGCTGTGGAGAAACACTTGAAAATAAGAACTGATCCTGACCCTCCTGATCCAGACTTGGGCAACTCGTCTGTTTCACAAGGTATATATTGTACTACTAATTGCATACAGTTTTGTATAAGACTTGCATTTAACTTTATAGTTGCAGGTCCACTTATCGACTCTAGTAGAGTTTCAAAACACAACGAGGGGCTTGCCAAGCCGAGAGTTATGAAGGAATAGGGGAAGACTGCACGAGGATCAGCAAGACCCATTGGTGGATTGGAGAAAGCAATAACAAAGAAGAAAAAGAAGAAAAATGATCCTTTACAAGTGCAACATCAAAGCACATCAATGGCCTGAAACTGTCCCACTTGTTTCACATAGAAAATTTAATTTTACTCACATTTATCTATCACTTATTATAGGGTCGTTTGGAGCTTCTGACAAATCAAATGGGTGCACCACAATTACAGTACAACCCATTCCTAAATGCTTCAATGCATCCAACACTTGCTAATACATGGAAGACCGATGATTCTTCACAACTACAACCTCAAAGCACATCAACGGTATAAACTGATCCATCTTGTTTCACATGGGAAAACTAATTTTACTAACATTTATCTTCCGCTTTTTATAGGGACATTTGGAGTTTATGGAAAAACAAATGGGTGCACCGCAATTGCAGTACAACCCATTCCTAAATGCTTCAATGTAGCAATCACTTGGTAACACAATGTTGATGTCACCACAACCCACTTGTGGCTTGGTCAAAGGAAAAACAAAAAAGAAAAAGAAGACAAACAATTCTCTACAGGCACAACTTACAAGCACATCAACGGTATAAAACTGTCACACTTGTTTCACATAGAAATAAATTTTGCTAACATTCATCAATCACTTTTTATAGGGTCATTTCGAAACTATGGCACATCAAATGGGTGTGCAGCAACTACAGTACAACCATTCCTAAATGCTTCAGTGCAGCCATCACTTGGTAATACAGTCTCAATGTCACTGCAACCAACTGGTGGCTTTGAGATAGCAAAAACAACGCAGAAAAAGAAGGCCAGCGATTCTTTACGAGTACAACCTAAAAGCATATCGAGAGTATAAAATGATCTTGCTTGTTTCACATAGAAAATTTACTTTTACTGACATTTATCTATCATTTTTATAGGGTCATTTGGAGTTTATGACAAATCAAATGGTTGCACCGCACTTGCAGTACAACCCATTGCTAAATCCTTCAATTCAATCGTCACTTGGAAATACAATCTCGATGCCACAGAACCCAAGAATGCTAGCAGGATACCAACAATACAATACACTAATGGTATAAGCATTCGACATTGTCAAGTTTTTTATCACTTTGAAACTTCTGCACCACTGAACTTTGCTACATTTCTGCACATAGGGCCATCCAGAAAATCACATATGCACTGAATTCCAACTGCACAACTCAGCTCTACAGCAACAGAGCATTGGAACCTCTACCTCTACTATGATGACAGAGCAGAATCAAGTCTTCTTCCATGAACCGGAGCCAAATTAATAAATTTGCTATGAACGATTTGTAGCTATGGCATGACTGCCGTCCTTCTGCCATCTTGGTCCACCTTTCCTACCCCGTCATCACCCTACGTGCTTACGGCAGATCGAATGAAAAAGGACTTCTCACACCAGACAAGATTTCTCACATTCGCTCCATAAGATACTCAATTTGTTGTGTACAAACTTCTGTCTCGTGTACTGAAGTCGATTTAATCAATGTCATAGTTGACACTAATTTTCTTGTTATTGGCCATGGATTGAAACAAAAATCGATCAATTATCCCTATGCATTGAAGTCAATTTAATCATATGCATAGTTGACACTACTTTTAACTTGTTATTCACCATGGATTGAATGTGATAGTAATCAGATTATCTCTATGCACATAAGCATAGTCGGTGCTTGTCTCCCGTGGGATAGAATCAGATTACCTTTATAAACAAGCAATAAATCAGAGCTCACGAGAGCAACAAAGCAACAAGAGAGTATACCTGTGTGGATGTGTCTTGTCTGCCGTGGAGGTAGAGCTGAATATCCTTCCGAACGGACAAACGAACGGCCGGAGCACTCCATCGCGAGCGGGAGGAGCTTCCAGCATCCAGGTCTGCCGCCTCCGGCTGACCTGCAGCACGCTCAAGGCAGCGGCTGCGCCACCCGGGATCCACCGCCTCCATGTACGGGTACGGGTTGCCACGCTCGAGCTAATCGAGACAGCTGCGCCACCCAGGATCCACCTCCTCCACGTCCCGGGCTGGAGCGCTCGAGCTGGTCAGGCGCGTCGCAGAGCTCAGCTCCCAGGATCCAGCTCCTCCATGTCCGGGACGGAGCGCTCGAGCTGGTGATCCGCTGCGCGTCCGGCGAGACAAGGATGAGGTCACCGGCGGGGGGAATTGCCATCCGGTGAGAGGGAAAGGGGCGCGGCTGCAGGGGGAGGACATCCGATGGCTTCATCCTCTCCGTCGTCCATGCTTGCTCCATGTCTGAGTTCTCGAGAGGAAAGAAGGCAGTAGCATTTTTCTACGGGAAGTGAAAGAGGTGAGGAATACGACGGGGCAGCGTTGTACTAGTCGATGGGTATTTCCGGGTTTTTTTTCTGCGGCTAAAAAGGGCCACGGGAGGGGGAGGCATGGATGGGTGACGCGTCTCAGCGGCGCACAGATGGGCGCACGCCGGGGGCGCAGGCAAGCCCCGTCCGACAGATCGAGACTAGAGGAATCTCCGGCGATTTAGATAAGGAAACAGTGTGGGTCCATCAATCCAACCACGATAGGGAAACGGACGTCTCCACTGAGTCAGTGCTCCACTGCTAAAGTCACGGTTGCCGGCTCATCTCCACGGGAGACCCGCCACAGTCCGCCTATATATAAGCCGCCGTCGCAGTTTCTACCACAGGTTTCAAGCTGCCTCGGCTCTGGGTCACTTGGCTTCCGCACACCACTGCTAGTTGCCGTCATTTTCATCTCCGAGCCGCCTCGGCTGCGCCCTGCGATGTGGTAGCGCTGCCTCTCCTGCACCGTCTCGTGCGGTTCTGCACTGCCGGGTCACGACCCGTGCTTTCGTCTGCAAGCCGGCCTCACTGCCTGCTGCGCCGGACTCCGCCCCTGCTTGCCTCTGCTGAGCTGCCGTGCCCGCGTCCTAGTTGTCCGTACAAGCCGTTTTTTGAGCGCTCCTGCTGCGGCTGTTTACTAGAGCAGAAAAGAAAGAAGAAAGAGAAGGAAATTGAGTCGGAGATAGGAATATGGTGCGGCGGGATATGTCTCCGTGGATGAGGACGCTCTGGTCAGGCGCATGCATGGAAAATAGAGAATGTAAGAGATCTCCACTACATTGTTTATTGGCATAAAACTCAAAGTTTGACGAGCACTAGTACTACTGGATGGCGATACGAGAACTCTATGAAACTACCAGCTGATGACAATCATTACGCATGGCAAAAGTAAACCTGGCCTAAACAATCAGAAGTTATACAGAGAAGGAGCGGCCAAGCTGTTTTTACGTCCCATCAGATAGGCGTACACATGATGTTTTTACGTCGTATGGTCGTCCGACAAAAAAAACCAGGTGTTATCTTTTCTGTATGCTTTTATTTAGTACATATTGTTTTCATCAAAAGACAATTACTTTGGTCTGTATATTTTTATATACAGGACAAATGTTTACTACAAACATGGTTTATGCCACGGGTGCGGAGCACGTGCTGGCAACTTTTCATCCGGTCTACATCAACTCGCCGGGAGCGGAACCGCGCCTGCGATTGACTCGCCCGTCCGCACGGCTTACCGCGTCTGCAATTGACTTGTTCGTCTGCACCGGCTTACAACATCATGGCCGATTCGTCCGACTGCACCGGCTTACAACGCTACGGCTGACTCGTCCATGGTTGATTTCAGCTTCACCATGGTGATCATCAACTCCGCGGTGGATAATTTCTGGCTAATATATCATGTGAAATCCGTCCAGTATATTTTGTGTTACATATTAATTTCTTTCAAAGAAGAGTTGCTCTGGCATGGCACATTTTTATTTAGAGCAATTATTTATGACAAAAAGGATATTATATCATGGAGATGGAGGCACGCCAAAATCATTCGGCATAGGTGGTCGTCGTTACTCAACGGACTTCCGCACCAGCTTACAACGCCGTGGCCGTCTCCCGTGATCGCGTCAGCTTACAACGCCGTAACCGTCTCTCGCGACCGCGCCAGCTTACAATGTCGTGGCCGTCTCTCACGATCGCGTCGGCTTGCAACGCCGTAGCCGTCTCTGGCGACCATGCTGGCTTACCACGAGGGAGATAACTTGCCCGTCCACACCGACTTACAACGCCACGGACGGCCCATCTGTTTGTGCCGCCTCTGATGTTGCGGTCATCTTTACCATCCGTATCTTGCGACCTGGTCTACATCAATACACCGGGCCGCGCCTGTCTATAGGAGCTATTTATTGAGTATGAGCAAGTCACTGCTTGGGTAGCCCGATTTTCTTCCAGCAACTTGGAGGAAAATTATCATGTGTTATCAGCCGCCGTCTGCACTGGATGGCTCAATGGGCAGGCGCACAAGTCACCGCCACTACAGTTTGGTTAACTTCAAAACATCCAGTTGGAAGGAACCATTGGCTGAGTTGCTGACACGGCTCATACGGGATCATTTATAACCTGCCGCAGTCACCTCAACCTTCTGTGGATTCACATCGCGCTATCAACGCCAATGATATACACCTTCTTCTATGGTCAAATACGGAGAATCTCAAGCCAACTCCTCGAGTCATCTTGAGACTCGGGGGCTACAATGGTATGACTCGGAAAAATTAGCCGGTTTAAATAAATTCAAGAACTCCGGGTCATTGAAGGGAAAAATAACCCGGCCCCAGAGATTACTGCTAGATTGATGAAAATTTAAAAGCCATCAGAAGATTTGTCGCTCAAGGTAAATTTGTCGCTCACAAATTTTTGAAGCTTTCAAATCCGGTTTAAAGTTCCGGTTCAAAAAGAATTAATCTCTCGCAAGTTTGAGTTCTAAGAAAAATTAAAGGTTGCCAAAAAGAACTCGCTGCCATGATGCGTGGTTCAAACATAGGTATTCTGCCTTACGACTTATCTTATTATGGTCACTTGGGGGCTTCCTGCTCATCGAGCACAGCTGTCGTTGATGAGGTTATGTACCTAGGGTAGGGTCATGGACCTACCTAAGGTACCATACCCAAGGACATCATCATTCGAAGCTACCTTCCAGTCGACCAAGAGAAGCTCCACTCGACCAAGGGAGACTCCACTCGACCGGCTAGAAGACACTCGACCATGAAGACACGCTCGACCATCAGAAGTTCAAGATCTATGCTGTATCCAAACGGTCTGTAATTAAGTAGTCTTAATGGTCATGATGACACTTTATGTAGGGCGTTACCAGTAACACCCGGCCTTAATGTACTTTAACCCTCCTCTACGTGGGCTGGCTGGGGTCCTGGCGTCCTCTATATAAGCCACCCCCCTCCACTGGTAGAAGGGTTCGCACCCCTGTAACTCATATACACAGAGATCAGTCGACCGCCTCCGGGCTCCGAGACGTAGGGCTGTTACTTCCTCAGAGAAGGGCCTGAACTCGCTAAACACCCATGTGTACAACTACTCCATAGCTAGGACCTTGCCTTTCCATACTTACCCCCCATTCTACTGTCAGACTTAGAACCACGACAGTTGGCGCCCACCGTGGGGCAGGTGTCTTAGCGACTTTTTTGGAGCAGTTGCAATTTGTCCGATCGCCTTCATCATGGTTTCTGGCGGAGCTCTTGTCGAGGGCCACGAGATCCGTCTCGGTGCGCTCACTTTCATCGCCGACGACTCCGCTTGGCTCCAGGAGGCACCACTCGACATTGACGCGCTCCCCGTCCGCGGGGCGATGCACTTTCGGGCGTGTGTCCGCGGCGTCTTGCTGCGGCAGCCATCGACCCCATACCGGTCGACTCCTGCGCCGTCCTCCCTCCCTGTCTCCCGCCAGCGCAAGCGCTCCGGTCGGTCGAGGCTCCAGCGATGGGTGAGACACGCAGTGTCTTGCCAATCGGCCACCACCCAAGTCATGACGATTGAGCCCGACGAATCTCTCTACGGCTTGTTCGACCTGTCGACTGGCTCCATAGAGACTGCATCCGAGTGCGATAGCAATGATCCGACGGCGGAGGTCCTGATGATCAACGGGCCCCGTACTCCTCCTGGTTTCCCCCGCAGTGACGGGATGGATGACGAGGACGACCCTGCTCAAGCCCATGAAGAGTACCAACCCGAGCCGCTCACTTCCCAGCAGAGGGAAGAACTTCGCCGCCGGAACATGGATGCCCTGCATACTCCCATTGCAGGAGAAACTCCTGAGGCTCGTGCCTTGGAAGAGGCACGTTTAGCCAACCTGGCTGACGCACTCGACTGGAGAACCTTCAGCGAGCATTCGACGAGCGTGCGCGTCAACGAGCGACTAACTCCAATCGACGTCAGCTCTTTCCGCAACCAACTCAGGTATATTGAACCCCAATTCAGAATTTGGCAGCTGCAGCCCGCATAGCGGAGTCAATTCAGCCCTCTCAGTCAGAGGCTGGAAGAGGCTTGATGCAGATCAGAGATTTGCTCCGGGCAGCAGGAGATCAGAATTCAGCTGTGTCACAGTCATGTAACAGGATTCACAGTCGATCTGTCGCTGCGAATACTGTTCAGTCGGCTCACAGTCCAAGGTCGCCTCCGAGGCGCATGGGATGTGAAGGCCGGCGGGACCACTATGATGATCGATTTGATCGTGATGACAGGCGTCGAGTGCCCACTCCTCCTCTGAGAAGTGGGTCTAACACCCATCGGCACCAAGATGACAGACGCCAGCTCAGTGTTGGGCGGAGAGCTCCAGTCGACCCCAGAGAGCCAGGCTTTGACGCGAAATCCATCATCGTGCAAGGTTTGGTCGACCGAAACAGAGCTCATAGAGGTGGTCATGACAGAGATGTGCCCACAAGCTGCCGAGTCCATGTTTCAGGTCCAGAATGTTTTAGCAGAGCGATCAGAGCCGCAATGATACCCCCAACTTCAGGTTGGCGACTAGGGTGAATAAGTTCACCGGAGAGTCTAAGCCTAAAACTTGGCTCGAAGACTACCGAGTGGCTGTTCAGATTGGTGGCGGTAATGATGAGGTGGACATGAAACATTTGCCACTTATGCTAGGGGGTTCAGCCAGGGCATGGTTGAATCAGTTAGCCCCCATCAACATTTACACCTGGGAAGATCTTTCTCGAGTGTTCGTCAGGACATTTGAGGGAACTTGCAAGCGACCTGCTGGATTGACTGAGCTACAAGTTTGTGTACAAAAGTCGAGTGAAACACTGAGGGATTACATCCAGAGGTGGATCACTTTGCATCACACTGTAGAGAATGTGTTGGACCATCAAGCGGTTTGCGCCTTCAAAGATGGCGTCAAGAACAGAGAGTTGAGCCTGAAGTTTGGTCGAACTGGAGACATGACCCTAAGTCGGATGATGGAAATAGCCACCAAGTACGCCAATGGCGAAGAAGAGGACTGACTCCGGAGCGGCAAGTACAAGCCGAGTCAGTCGGATAAAGGAAACTCCAGTCGGAAGCAAAAGCGGAAGGCCGAGCCAGCAGCTCCTGGAGAGGCTCTAGCCGTGACACAGGGCAAATTTAAAGGGAAGCCCAAAGGATCTTGGAACCCCAAGAAGGTAAAAGATAAGGAGGGTAATGATGTGATGGACCTGCCGTGTCATATCCACACAAAGAAAGACGAAGAGGGTAACTTCATCTACCCAAAGCATACCACTCGCCAGTGCCGGCTCTTAATCCAGCAGTTCCAAGGGAAACAGCCGAAGGACAAAGAGAAGGAGTCGGACAAGGCTGAGGACAAGCAGGACAGTGATGGAGAGTACCCTCATGTCAACTCCACTCTAATGATTTTTCCTGATGTAGAGAGCAAAAGTCGACTGAAAGTGATCAACCGTGAAGTCAATATGGTCGCACCGGCGACACCAAACTATCTGAGATGGTCACAAACTCCCATTACTTTCGACCAGTCGGACCATCCTACTCATATTTCCACCCCTGGGAGGCAAGCACTGGTGGTCGACCCGGTCGTCGAAGGCACTCGACTGACGAAGGTATTGATGGATGGCGGCAGCGGGTTGAACATACTGTATGCAGAGACGCTCAAGGGAATGGGCATTCCGATGTCCAGGCTCGGTTCCAGCAACATGAGTTTTCACGGAGTCATCCGAGGAAAGAAGGCTGAGTCACTCGGCCAAATAGCTCTAGATGTGGTGTTCGGCGACTCGAAGCATTTCCGCAAAGAGAAGCTGACATTTGAAATCATGGATTTCCAGAGCGCCTACCACACTATCTTGGGAAGACCAGCTTACGCGTGCTTCATGGCTCGACCATGTTACGTGTACCTCAAGTTAAAGATGCCTAGCCCCAAAGGCGTGATCACCGTCACTGGTAACCGGAAGAAAGCAGAAGAGTGTTTCCAGAAAGGCTCAAAGATTGCGGATGACCAGATAACAGTGATAGAGCTAGAGGGATACAAGAAGAACGCAGATCCGAGTGATTTACTGCGGGCCAAGAAGCCCGCCAGGGAGTCAGCATTTCAGTCGTCCGGTGAGACGAAGCCAGTTCACATCCATCCGACTGACCCCAATGCAGCTCCGACCCATATTTCCACTACACTCGACTCTAAATAGGAAGAAGCGCTCATCCAGTTCCTCCGTGAGAACTGGGACATCTTCGCATGGAAGCCAGCTAACATGCCAGGTGTTCCCAGGGGACTGGCTGAGCATCGCCTGAGAGTCGATTCAAAGGCAAAACCTGTTAAAGAACATCTTCGACGGTCCGCCGTTCAGAAGAAAAAGGCCATTGGCGAAGAGGTGGCTCGACACCTTGCAGCAGAGTTCATCCGAGAGATATACCACTCCGAGTGGCTCGCCAATGTCGTTATGGTTCCCAAAAAGGACAATTCCCTTCGTATGTGCATTGATTTCAAACATATCAATCGGGCCTGCCCGAAAGATCATTTTTCTCTCCCTCGCATCGACCAAATTGTCAACTCGACCGCAGGGTGCGAGAGATTGTCTTTTCTAGACGCTCATTCCGGGTATCATCAGATCCATCTGTATGGGCCCGACGAAATCAAAACAGCTTTCATCACCCCATTCGGGTGCTTCTGCTATATCACCATGCCATTCGGCCTCACGAATGCCGGAGCCACGTTCATGAGAATGATTCAAAATTGTTTACTCACTCAAATCAGTCGGAATGTGGAAGCATACATGGATGATATCGTGGTCAAGTCGCGAAAGGGTTCTGACCTGTTGACTGACTTAGCTGAAACATTTGCCAATCTCAGGAGGTATGATATCAAGCTCAATCCTTCAAAGTGCACATTCGGAGTACCTGGCGAGAAGTTACTCGGTTTTCTCGTTTCCGAACGAGGAATCGATGCTAACCCAGAAAAAGTTGGCACCATACTCCGAATGAAACGCCCTGTGCGTGTGCACGATGTCCAGAAGCTTACTGGATGCTTGGCCGCGTTAAGTCGATTCATCTCTCGCCTTGGTGAAAAGGCGTTGCCCCTTTACCGACTGATGAAGAAGGCAGACAAGTTCGAGTGGACTCCAGAAGCTGATGCAGCGTTTGCCGAGTTAAAAACTCTGCTCTCCACCCAGCCGGTGCTTGCTGCTCCAATCAGCAAAGAGCCTCTGTTGCTTTATATTGCAGCCACAGGACAAGTGGTCAGTACAGTACTTACGGTCGAGCGAGAAGAAGAAGGGAAAACCTTCAAAGTTCAGCGCCCAGTATATTATCTCTCTGAAGTTTTGACCCCATCGAAGCAAAGATATCCTCATTATCAGAAGCTCGTATATGGGATCTACATGACCATGAATAATGTTGCCCATTATTTCTCTGATCATGACATTACAGTCGTCAGCGACGCACCATTGTCAGAGATTCTGCACAACAGAGATGCAACTGGTCGAGTGGCTAAATGGCGATTGAACTCCTTCCCCTTGATATCAAATTCGAGGCAAAGAAAGCCATTAAGTCCCAGGCTATAGCAGATTTCCTTGCCGAGTGGATTGAACAACAGAAGCCGACTCAAGTTCACTCAGAGCATTGGACCATGTTCTTTGATGGCTCTAAGATGTTAAATGGTTCTGGTGCTGGGGTAGTTTTGGTTTCTCCCCGAGGAGATAAGCTCAAATATGTGCTCCAGATCCACTTTGATTCCTCCAACAATGAAGCAGAATATGAAGCACTGTTGTATGGGTTGCGCATGGCCATTTCACTCGGCGTCCGTCGCCTTATGGTTTACGGCGACTCAGATTTGGTGGTCAATCAGGTGATGAAGGAGTGGGACGTGAGAAGCCTAGCCATGACTGGATACTGCAATGCAGTGAGGAAGCTTGAAAAGAAATTCGAAGGGTTAGAACTCCATCACGTTCCCTGACTGAAAAATCAAGCAGCCGATGACTTGGCGAAGATAGGTTCCAAGAGGGAAGCCATTCCGAGTGGCGTGTTTTTGGAACATGTCTACACACCATCGGTTCAAGAGGATCCTTTCACTGAAGAAGCCCCGCAGCCTAAAAGCGCCACAGATCCGACTGAAGTCGAGGTCCCAGCGGTGGTTGACTTGATCATCGAAGTTTTGGTCATCACTCCCGATTGGACAGTGCCCTACATCGCCTATATTTTGAGGAAGGAACTCCCCGAGAATGAAGAAGAAGCTCGAGAGATCGTCTGTCGGTCCAAAGCCTTCGCCGTCATGAGAGGTCAGTTATACAGAGAAAGTGCGACTGGAGTCAGCCAGAAATGCATAACACCGGAGGAAGGTCGAATGATTCTCAACGACATCCACTCGGGGACCTGTGGCCATCATGCATCTTCTCGGACCATCGTGGCCATAGCATACCGAGCTGGTTTTTATTGGCCCAGAGCGAATGAAATGGCGAAGGAGATAGTCGACAAGTGTGAGGGATGTCAATTTTACTCCAATATGTCACACAAGCCCGCCTCAGCCTTAAAGACCATACCACTTGTCTGGCCCTTTGATGTATGGGGTTTGGATATGGTTGGCCCGTTGAGAACAGGAAGAAGCGGTTTTACCCATGTGCTGGTAGCAGTCGACAAGTTCACTAAGTGGATCGAAGCTAAACCCATCAAGAACCTCGATGCCGGTACTGCTGTTAGCTTCATCCGAGAACTGATATTCAGATATGGAGTCCCGCACAGCATCATCACTGATAACGGGTCAAACTTCGATTCTGAAGAATTCAGAGCTTTCTGCACATCTCAAGGCACACGAGTCGACTATGCTTCAGTCGCCCATCCGCAGTCGAATGGACAGGCAGAACGAGCCAACGGTTTGATTCTCAAAGGGTTGAAGCCCCGTTTGATGCGTGATCTCAAGCATGTGGCTGGTGCATGGGTTGACGAACTTCCCTCGGTGCTTTGGGGGTTAAGGACCACACCCAACCGGTCGACTGGAAGAACTCCATTCTTCTTGGTCTACGGAGTTGAAGCAGTCTTGCCGAGTGATCTTCTCCACAACGCTCCCCGAGTCGAGCTGTACACCGAAGCTGAAGCAGAACAAGCGCGGCAGGACGCAGTCGACCTTTTAGAGGAAGAAAGAGAGATGGCTCTGATCAGATCGACCATTTATCAACAAGACTTGCGTCGCTTCCACGCCAAAAACGTGAAGATTCGAGCCTTCCAGGAAGGAGATTTAGTTCTCCGAGTGGACCAGCAGAAACCACACAAGCTTGCTCCTTCTTGGGAAGGTCCCTTCATCGTCACCAAGGTTCTCCACAATGGAGCATACCGTCTTTACAATGTCGAGCATCAGATCGACGAGCCCCGAGCTTGGAACGCGGAGCTTCTCCGCCCCTTTTACACTTAAGTATTCACTTGGATGAGTTGTAATAAAAGTACTCCTGTAGTTTATTTATCAAAAACATCAAAAACAAGAGCTTTATAGTTTTCCCAGTGATTGTTTTTACTTTTGTCCATACAAAACAATCCCCCAGTGGGTGGCTTAGCTGCGAATCCGATTCGCCTAAGTCTGTAAAAAAAATCCTAACTGAGTGGTGAGTCAGTCTCCCACACGAAGGCTTAGCTGCGAAATCCGTTTCGCCTAAGATAAATAAAATCCTACCGAGTGGTAAGCCAGCCTTCCACTCGGAGGCTTAGCTGCAGTCCAAGTACTCGCCTAAGATAAATAAAATTCTACCGAGTGGTAAGGCAGCCTTCCACTCGGAGGCTTAGCTGCACTCCAAGTACTCGCCTAAGATAAATAAGATCCTACCGAGTGGTAAGCCAGCCTTCCACTCGGAGGCTTAGCTGCAGTTCAAGTACTCGCCTAAGATAAATAAAATCCTACCGAGTGGTAAGCCAGCCTTCCACTCGGAGGCTTAGCTGCAGTCCAAGAACTCGCCTAAGTACAAGTACAACATGCGTTCTGCAAGGAGGACGAGGTGCAGGTCGACTGCTATCCTCTCCTTCCTAGCTGGGCCACCAATTAAAAATCCTACCGAGTGGGGATAGGACCTCTCACTCGGAGACTTAGCTGCAGCCCAGTGCTCGCCTAAGTATCTGAAATCCTACCGAGTGGAGAGCAGACCTCCCACTCGGGGGCTTAGCTGCAGCCCAGTGCTCGCCTAAGTATCTGAAATCCTACCGAGTGGAGAGCAGACCTCTCGCTCGGGGGCTTAGCTGCAGCCCAGTGCTCGCCTAAGTATCTGAAATCCTGCCGAGTGGAGAGCAGACCTCTCGCTCGGGGGCTTAGCTGCAGCCCAGTGCTCGCCTAAG
>NC_041391.1:668457557-668487840 GCF_002162155.2 Triticum dicoccoides | reverse complement strand
ATCTGAAATCCTAGAGAGTGGAGAGCAGACCTCTCGCTCGGGGGCTTAGCTGCAGCCCAGTGCTCGCCTAAGTATCTAAAATCCTACCGAGTGGAGAGCAAACCTCCCACTCGGGGGCTTAGCTGCAGCCCAGTGCTCGCCTAAGTATCTGAAATCCTATCGAGTGGAGAGCAGACCTCCCACTCGGGGGGCTTGGCTGCAGCCCAGTGCTTGCCTAAGTATCTAAAATCCTACCGAGTGGAGGGCAAACCTCTCACTCGGGGAGTTAGCTGCAGCCCAGTACTCGCCTAAGTGAATTAGGATGCAAGCCGGTGGCAATAAGCACTTTGCTTCAACCTGCAAAGGACGCCTCAAACCAAATGCAAGCATATTCAGTGACGAACCCAAGTTCGGATAATACCTAATGGAACCGAAAGTGCTCAGGCGCTAAGCCTGTTAAGGTTTATCAGTTACAAAACCCACTCGGCATACCGAGGCAAATTGAAAGTATCAAGCTCTGAAGTATTTTACCCCTCCTGTGGAGGGCTAGAAGGTGCCACAAACTCGTCCAGATCAATTCCATCTGCAATCCGAGTGGCAGCGGCAATGAAAGTCTCCATGAAAGATCTGAAATCGTACTTCTTGGTGTTGGCCACCCTAAGAGCCACCAGCTTGTCCTCTCGCGCATCCTTGCAATGAACGCGGACCAGAGACAGAGCCACATCCGCGCCGCACTTGGCTGAAGACTTCTTCGACTCCTGCACTCGACTTGGGACCTCGTTCAGTCGAGTCATCAGAGACTTGAGGTCGTTCTGGAGCGTCTCTCTTGGCCAGAGTGTTGTGTCGATGCGGGAAGTTGCAACCTTCAGCCTTGCGAGATAATTGATGACGACAGCAACACGAGATTCAAGTCGGAGCACGTTCATGGCGACTTCATCTTTCATAGGAGAGTTCATGGGGTCCAGGTTTACTTCCAGCCGACCAATCTCCTCTTCAAAGTTCTGACAAAATTCTGCAAGCACAACCACCGAGTCAAGACAAATAGTTGCAGGTCACAAGTAAAATATTTGTTTGATACAAAGGATTACCCTCAAGCATGAGGAACAACTTCTTGGCGAGTCCACCCAGATAAGCCTCTAGATCATTCTTCTTTCTCTTCAACTCACTGGCCTTGTCATTCAGGATGGTCTTGTCGCTTTTCAGTCGAGTGACCTCCTGGTTGGCAGCATCAAGAGCAGCTTTCAGATTGGTGTTTTATTCTTCAAGCTTAGTCACTGAAGCCAGCTTCTCATCCGTTAGCCTGGTCTTCTCTAAAGCAGTTTTTTGCATCTCAGCCAAGTCAAGCTCTTGTGTCTTCAGGGCGTCCCTCACTTTGCCTACAAAGTTACAGTGAGATTAGATTCGGGAACAAGTGAGAGGCAAAGGCAGTCGTCAAAGGCCTCACCAAGCATACCTTTAGCTTCCTCCTTCGCCTTCGTCAAGTTCTCTTGGGCCAGCTTCAGATCGAGCTCGAGCTGAATGTGTTTGTTCTCCAACTCAGTATAACGAGCCACAAGGTCACAGGATTTCTACGAAGAATCAATCGACAGACGTCAAAGACAATTCACTTCCAAGTGAGTAAGGAAAAATCATAGAGTTTCTAAGACTACGGCCGAATGCAAACATTCGACCATAGTCTCGGGGACTACACCCAGTGGGTGCACTCGGCGTGCCCCCACTAGTTTCATCAAGAGTCGACCAGTCGACCAACAAAAAAAAGACAATGTTCTTTAGACTATAGTCGACTGCCCGCAGTCGACCACAGTCTCGGGGACTACACCCAGTGGGTGCACTCAGCGTGCCCCCACCGGTCTATGAATCTATTCGACCTTGTCGAGTAAAGAAAAACTCAAAAGCATAAAGACTATGGTCGACTGCCAGCAGTCCACCATAGCCTTGGGGACTACACCTAGTGGGTGCACTCAGCGTGCCCCCACTAATCCGGAATTTCAATCGACACACACCCACTGGGTGTAGGATAGACTCTAGGAATTTCAGAAAGAAGAACAGGCAGTGACCGACTGACCTGAACATTACTCTGGAGTGCCGAACTGGCGTCATAGGCTGCCTGGCTGGCTTCTCGAATTGCCTTCACTTGCTCCATCATGACCCCCGCCTGGCGTATCGCTTCTTTAGCAGCACTGGCTTGGTCTTCTGGAACGGGGTAGGTGGAGAAAAGCGAGGGTTGAGCAGCACTCGGCGATGAAGGGCGAGCACTCGTCAACGGCACCGCAAAGGTTACAGTGGGTCGAGTGACATTGTCTCCCTCCACGACCAATGTCTCGGGTGCCGGCACATCCTGAGTCGCCTTGCTAGCAGACGTTTTCTTGCTTTTCCTCGGCCGTGGTGGTTCTTCATCGTCGTCGTCAGGAAGGTCAATAACAATGTTAGATGAAACTGCAGAAAGAATCAAAATTAGAGACAATGAGTCAGTCGACTGAAAACGGCAACGCAGGAGTCATACCAGGGTTCAAGGTTGCAGCATCCTCCATCTCGTGGTCTTCGGCTCTCGCCGAAGTGTCGGAAGTAGCAGCGCTGCAGTTCCAAAAGTCAGTCGATTGGCCCATGAGTCGCCCAAGAACAAGTTCATGAAACAGGGAAAGCTCAAAACTACCATTACCCTAAGATAGTGGGGATCACCATCTTGCTCTTCGGCAAGACCTTTGCAGGCTTCGACGGTGCCACTTGAGATTGCTTCGGAGCCTTCTCAGTCGGCGCCGGAGAAGTGGTCCGAGGGCGCTTGGTCATCTGGGAAGCGGTTGCGACCCCCTTACCCCGCTCAGTCGCTGGATCATGGGCAAGCTTCGAGCGTCTTTCCGAGCGGGGAGGTGCAACTTCCTCCTCCTCCTCCTCTTCTTCCTCCTCACCAGAGTCGTCACCCTCGTCGTTGTCGTCAGCATCCGAATCCCACTCCTCCGGGCTTTCGCCCCCGCTTCCTTCCTCCTCCTCAGTCGGCGTCTGCGCCCCATTGGGCATCGAGTACAATTCAGTGGTGGCCTGTCAGACAAGCAACAAAGCAAAATGAAGATCACTCAGTCAATTCACAACAAAGCAGAATGGATAAAACGAAATTACACTCGGAGATAAGCGGCCATACCTTGTCCGGCGTATAGGTACAGTCGAGTGGCGGGATCCTCCTCGCTCCTAGAGGGTTGTCCTTGTTCCCTGTGATGGCGGTCACCCACCTCTCCAGCGTGGCGTCGTCGACTGCCTCTGGATGGACCCGAGTGGTGTCTTCAGTACCGCAGTACAGCCACATCGGGTGGCCTCGGTACTGGAGCAGTTGGATGCGCCGCCTAAGGAAGACTTCCAGAAGATCCATGCCCGTCACTCCGTCCCGAACGAGTTGGACCATGCGCTCCACCAACATTTTTACCTCGGCTTTCTCCTCAGGAAGAACCTTCAGAGAAGACGGTTTGTCCACTCGGTCCATGGAGAACGGAGGGAGACCAGTCGACTGTCCCGGCGTCGACTCGTCTTGGCAATAGAACCAAGTCGACTGCCACCCTCTGACCGACTCAGGAAGGGTCATGGCCGGGAAAGTGCTCTTGTTCCTCAACTGAATCCCAAGACCCCCGCACATCTGAATAACCTTGGTCCTCTCATCACCCGGACTCGCCTTTTTTACTGTCTACGACCGACAGGTGAATATGTGCTTGAAGAGACCCCAGTGCGGTCGACAACCCAGGAAGTTCTCGCACATGGACACAAAGGCAGCAAGATAGGCGATGGAATTGGGATTGAAATGGTGGAGTTGCGCCCAAAAGAAATTCAGAAACCCACGGAAGAACACACTCGGCGGCAGAGAAAAACCACGATCTACGTGAGTGGCTAAGAGAACGCACTCACCCTCCTGCGGCTGCGGTTGACACTCGGACCCTGGGAGCCTCGCTGACCCGTGAGGGATCAGTCCCTCATTGGCCAGGTCGTCGAGGTCCCTCTCAGTGATGGTCGAGCGGATCCAATCCCCTTGGACCCAACCCTTCGGCAGGCGGGACCTCGACGAAGATCCACCCCGACTGGACGGTCTCCCCTTCGCTTGCCCCGTCGCCGTCGCCTTCTTCACGCGCTCTAGAGCCGCCGTCTTCTCCTTCACCATTATCGCCGGCGAAGCGCTCGAGAGGTGGATAAGGCGAAGGTAGGAGCAGGCACCGTGGGCGGAGGCAAAGATGGAAGAGAGGAGAATGGGGAGGCACTGTTCAAAAACTCTTCCCCGACGCTTTATATAAGGGCGCTTCCGAGTGGCTGACGAGTGGGTCCGAGCAGATCTGTCACATCCCGAAACAGTCGCACACGTACGATACGTGGCGAAAAAGGCGGCGGGGAAATCGAGGCATCCATGCCTTATCCCGCCCGATTGCCGCGGATCGCCCCGCTTCGCGCGCTTCCCAAATTTCAGATCCCGCAAAATCCGCTAACATCAGATCAATCTGTCAGACGATATCCTTCCCGCGATCTGTCGCTCAGAAGTTCACTAGAGTTCAAAAGTTCACTCGACAAAAGATAAGAATGGATCAAGGCGACTGAAGTAAAATTCGATGCCAACGTCGAAAAGAAGATCGCTGATCCAAGATACGACACAATCAAAACGCACAAAATGAGTCGGAGAAAATCATCAACTCCTTCCTCACTCGAACCTCGATCCATTCGGGGGCTAATGATGAGGTTATGTACCTAGGGTAGGGTCATGGACCTACCTAAGGTACCATACCCAAGGACATCATCATTCGAAGCTACCTTCCAGTCGACCAAGAGAAGCTCCACTCGACCAAGGGAGACTCCACTCGACCGGCTAGAAGACACTCGACCATGAAGACACGCTCGACCATCAGAAGTTCAAGATCTATGCTGTATCCAAACAGTCTGTAATTAAGTAGTCTTAATGGTCATGATGACACTTTATGTAGGGCGTTACAGTAACGCCCGGCCTTAATGTACTTTAACCCTCCTCTACGTGGGCTGGCTGGGGTCCTGGCATCCTCTATATATGCCACCCCCCTCCACTGGTAGAAGGGTTCGCACCGCTGTAACTCATATACACAGAGATGAGTCGACCGCCTCCGGGCTCCGAGACGTAGGGCTGTTACTTCCTCAGAGAAGGGCCTGAACTCGCTAAACACCTGTGTGTACAACTACTCCATAGCTAGGACCTTGCCTTTCCATACTTACCCCCCATTCTACTGTCAGACTTAGAACCACGACAGTCGTTACCCTCTTGATTGGTGCAATGCTAATATATGGTCACTTGGGGGCTTCTTGTTCAAACATAGGTCGTATTCGAACCAAAGAGAACATAGCTGTCGAAACCCTTTTGATCGGCGCACTGCCAAACTCCCTTGGGGGCTTCTTGATCGTATCTGAATCATAGCTTAACCTCTTTTGGGTCCGACGTGGATCGTATTCGAATCAGCATCATTAAACAACTCTCAAGGTCATTTGGGGGCTTCCTGTTCAAACATAGGTCGTATCCGAACCAAAGAGAACATAGCTGTCGGTACCCTCTTGATCGGCAACGCCAAAGCCACTGGGGGCTATATGATCGTGTTCGAATCTTAGCTCAACCCCTTTGGAACGGTTTTCTGATCGTATACGAACCAGAAGCCTTAAATTTTTTAAGTCTTTTTTGCGAACAATTTTGGGTTTGACTTGAGACCATTTTTGGATTATATCTCAAATGTATATAAGTGTTTTTATGCTTAACCCGGCTTGACTTTTGACTATAAGTCGCCAGCTTATGACAATCATCATCTATGTGGAAGCATTGGCTTCTAAGGATTGGGTTATCACCCTTACTGCACAGGTCATGTAAACCGGCAGTACAAATTCAATATCACAAGTGGTTATATGTGAGGTATTATGACCCGCCCTGCGGTAAACCGCCAAGGGTTCATGTGATCTACTTGTGTGCAAGGTAAGACTATATTTGGGTGGTTACCCGCCCTGGCTCTTGATGTTAAGTCGCCAAGGCATTTGTTGTTTAAACATTGTGCAGGATTTGCAGAACTATGACTTATATAAATGCTTCAGTCCAAGCTCATCACTGAAATTGGTGTCTCAAAAGGGTTATCAATTATTGATTTTCTCAAGGGCTATAGGCCACCGGGTTACAAAAATTCCGTCTTACAATGAACGCGCATTAAGTTGTCATCGGCCAAGAGCCGCCAGGTATTTAAACTCCGGATTTATTTGTCAACCGATGAGGTATTCAAATCTTTAATAGCCAAAACTGGCTGGATTTTCATGATGACATTGAATAATTGAGGTTTTCATACCGGATTATATTATTCAAATCTTGAATAGCCAACATGGATGGATTTCTATTGTGATTATCAATAACCAGTGTTATGATTGAGGTTTTCAAAATCGCTTTAGCGCAACGGCTATTATTTTTATCAACGGGCATGATTTATTTTACAATGGAGGAAATAGTCCCGAGTCGCTGCAGGCTTACGACCCAGCACTTGGTGGCTACATTGTTCAAATTGAGATTACATCAAATATACAAGTCCCATGTCATTGCCAGCATGCACCATGGCACTTGGGGGCTAATGCAAGGTCATTTTTTGCTCAACTTATTGAAGACCCGACTCATCACATTTTAAATGAGTCGGCCCTTGGGGGCTACCAATTGCCCTTGTCAGAAATTCAAGGTACACAAGCCTTAATCCATTATATTGAAAGATCCATTATTCAGTTGGTAGAGTACAAAGCTCTTAACCTTGTGGACGTGGGTTCAAGCCCCGTGGTGGAGATTACATCATTTGATGGTATTATCAATGAATCATATACAAAGTCCCAGCCGAGTAATATCTTATTGAGCCGGCCCTTGGGGGCTACAAGTTGTTGCTCAAGTTTACATGATCATATTTACAAAGTCCCTGCTCATTATTGCATCATGACCCGACCCTTGGGGGCTACACTGGTTGAAATTTTTATGAGCATAAGGAAATTACAAGTCCCAGGTTGATGCAAGCATGACAACCCGACACTTGGGGGCTACATGTGATATGCATATAAGGGAGGAATAACTTCAAATTCTTAGTTTTGAGCAAATTAGGTATTATATTATTATCAGAGAAATCTGCAAAGTTTATGACCTGGCGTCATCATAATATTAACCCGGCATCAGCAACAGTTACATGACCCGGCATCATTTGTTTATAACCCGACAATTTTGGCAATCATAAATCGGCAAGATCTACATCTTTAAGCCGGCTGAATATCAGTTGAATATTTCAAGACCAATATTTTTGTCAAAACAGAGAATTGAAGGCCGACTCAAATGGATTATATCTTATAAAATTTCTTTACAAGAGCCAATGTTAGCAAATGGATTATAAAGCTGGTATATTGACTCGGATTTTCTAGGAGAAAATGTCAAGGACTTAAGGATGATCAAGTGTCGGCTTACAGAATATTTAACCAGGAGCACAACCTGTCAAATTATTCTTGAGTTATTTTGCAGGGTTAGTTTAACAAGGATAAATCTAGATTAAACTGGGGGCTAATGTCGGGGATATACCCCGCGGTATGACCCGGCCGGATATATGACCCGGCCGGACTTGATGTTTCATTGGTAACCGCCAGAGGATTGGTGACTCACGTGTCCGGCGGCTCACTGGTGTGACGACTCACGAGCCTGAAGACTCATGGGTGACCGGGCACGTGCTTTAGACGGACGACAAGGCCCAAGGCCCAGTATGCCGGTTCATATAAAGGTGGGCCGGCTTAAGAGGAAAGGGATGACGAATATTTCCTTTACGAGGAAGCAAGACCCGGACTTGTATTCAACTTGTAAGAAAAGATAAACTAGTATTAGTCCTACTAGGACTCCAGATGTAACCCGCCCCTCTAACTTATATAAGGAGGGGCAGGGCTCCCCAAAGAGGGACAAGCAACAAGAAATAATATCTAGGGCTAGACACAAGGAGGAGAGCCGGCTTACGGCGACTCCCTCATGATCATAATGAGACCTAGCCACAAACAGCATTAGGGTTATTACCGGATGATGTTTCCCGGGGCCCGAAGCTATCTAAATCCTCGTCTTGTGTGTTGCGTCTCTCGATTCCGCTCAACCCCTTCAAGCTACCACATAGATCTGTTGGCCTCGCGACTAAGTCCTTACGTTAGGACATCTACCGTGAAAAATCCATGATACTAGCTCTATTCAAGAAGGGTCTACCAAAAATAATGGGACAAAAATCATCTTGTGGGGAACCAAGAACAAGAAAATCAGCAGGGTATTTAACCTTCCCACACAAGACATCAACATCTCAAACTATCCCAACTGGTTTAACGGTATCCCTATTAGCAAGCTTAATAGTAACATCAATGTCTTCCAATTCAACGGGTGCAATGTCGTGCATAATTTATTTATATAAATCATAGGGTATTGCATTAGCGCTAGCACCCATGTCACATAAGCCATGACAACAATGATCTCCTATTTTAACAGAAATAACAGGCATGCCTACCACAGGTCTATGTATCTTAGTATCATCCAAGAGATCTTTAACCATAGCAATACTAGGTTCCACTTTGATTTGCTCAGGAGGTGTATAAGTCCTAGTATTACTCTTACGGACAATAGTCGAAGTTTTAGCATAATCCTTTATCCTAACGGGAAAGGAGGTTTCTCAACATAAGTAGTAGGAACAATAGGATCACTATAGGTGACCGTCTTTTCTTCAACTGTAATAGGTGCAACTACTTTCACTTCAACAGGAGGATTATATTTAAACCATTTCTCCTTAGGGAGATCAACGTGAGTAGCAAAAGATTCACAGAAAGAAGCTACTATCTCAGAGTCAAGTCTATATTTAGCGCTAAATCCATGAAAAGCATCGGTATCCATAAAAGATTTAACACAATCGAACTTAGGTGTCATACCTGACTCCTTACCATCATCGGAACCCCAGTCTTCAGAGTTGCGTTTAATTCTTTCCAATACGTCCCATTTGAAATCAATAGTCTTCAACATATAAGAACCAACACAGGAAGTATCGAGCAGGTTGCGATCATTAAGAGAAAGCCGAGCTTAAAATTTTTGAATAATCATTTCTCTGGAGAGCTCATGATTGGGGCATGACTACAACATTAATTTAAGCCTCCCCCAAGCTTGAGCGATACTTTCTCCTTCGCGAGGCCAGAAATTATATACGTAATTACGATCACGATGAATAAGATGCATAGGATAGAACTTCTGGTGAAATTCCAACTTCAATCGTTTATAATTCTAGGATTTCGTATCATCACATAGCCTATACCATGTCAATGCATCTCCCTTCAAAGATAAAGGGAAGACCTTCCTTTTGAAAACATCATCAGGAATACCTGCAAGCTTAAATAATCCACAAACATCATCCACAAAGATAAGGTGTAAATCGGGATGCAATGTTCCATCTCCTACAAAGGGATTAGCTAGCAGTTTTTCTGTCATACCCGAAGGAATCTCAAAGTAAATATTTTTAAAAAGTTCAGTAGGTTGAGGAGCAACTCTTTGCTCTTATGGTCGGGGTGAAGATACCCAGAACAAGCCCGTCAAAGGATTAGTTTCCATAGTGACAAGTAACAGAAAATTTCAACACACTATATAAATGTTTCCTCACCATGTTCCACTCACCAAAAGTGCTACACTCCCTGGCAACGGCGCCAGAAAAGAGTCTTGATGACCCATAAGTGTAGGGGATCTATCGTAGTCCTTTCAATAAGTAAGAGTGTCAAACCCAACGAGGAGCAGAAGGAAATGATAAGCGGTTTTCAGTAAGGTTTTCTCTGCAAGCACTAAAATTGTAGGTAATAGATAGTTTTGTGATAAGATAAATTGTAACGAGCAACAAGTAAATAAAGTAAATAAAGTGCAGCAAGGTGGCCCAATCCTTTTTGTAGCAAAGGATAAGCCTGGACAATTTCTTATAATGAGAAAGGAGCTCCCGAGGACACATGGGAATTATCGTCAAGCTAGTTTTAATCACGTTCATATTATTCGCGTTCGGTATTTTGATAATTTGATATGCGGGTGGACCGGTGCTTGGGTACTGCCCTTACTTGGACAAGCATCCCACTTATGATTAACCCCTATTGCAAGCGTCCGCGACTACAAAAGAAGTATTGAGGTAAACCTAACCACAACATTAAACATATGGATCCAAATCAGCCCCTAACAAAGCAACGCATAAACTAGGGTTTAAGCTTCCGTCACTTTAGCAACCCATCATCTACTTATTACTTCCCAATGCCTTCCTCTAGGCCCAAATAATGGTGAAGTGTCATGTAGACGATGTTCACATAACACCACTAGAGGAAAAGACAACATACATCTCATCAAAATATCAAACGAATACCAAATTCACATGACTACTAATAGCAAGACTTCACCCATGTCCTCAGGAACAAATGTAATTACTCACAAAGCATATTCATGCTCATAATCATAGGGGTAATAATACGGATTAAGGATCTGAACATATGATCTTCCACCAAGTAAACCAATTAGCATCAACTACAAGGAGTAATCAACACTACTAGCAACCAACAGGTACCAATTTGTGGTTTTGATACAAGATTGGATACAAGAGATGAACTAGGGTTTTGAGAGAAGATGGTGCCAGTGAAGATGTTGATGGAGATTGACCCCTCCTAATGCCAGTGAAGATGTTGGTGATGATGATGGTGATGATTTCCCCCGCCCGGAGGGAAGTATCCCCGGCAGAACAGCTCTGCCGGAGATCTAGATTGGTTGCGCCAAGGTTCCGCCTCGCGGCGGCGGAGTTTCGTCCCTTAAGCTTTCCTACGATTTTTTCCAGTGTAAAAGCCATCATATAGCAAAAGATGGACACCGGGGGGCCACCAGGGGGCCCAGGAGACAGGGGGCGTGCCCAGTAGGGGTGGCTGCGCCCCCCACCCTCCTGTCCAAGGTGTGGGCCCCCTGATGTATTTCTTCCACTCAATAATTCTTATTAATTCCAAAAATAGGTTTCTTGGAGTTTTGGGATTTTTGGAGCAGTGCAGAATTGGTTTCCAATGTTTGCTCCTTTTCTAGCCAGAATTCCAGCTGCCGACATTCCCCCTCTTCATGGTAAACCTTGTAAAATAAGAGAGAATAGCCATAAGTATTGAGATATAATGTGTAATAACAGCCCATAATGCAATAAATATTGATATAAAATCATGATGCAAAATGGACATATCAGAACCCTGCGGCTATGATAGCGACGCAGGGCTTGCTGATAGCATACAGCACACGTAGCAGCTCGGAGACGGTTCTCCTCGAGTAGTACCGCGTCGTCACGCCGGTGCTGATCTTGCGCTACTTCATCATAGGCAACCACTCGTGGCGACCACTAAATGAGTTCTGTGGGGATAACTGCTTCTGCCGCATAGACCAGGGAGAAAGGCATCTGCCCGGTAGCTCGATTTGTTGTCATTCTGAGGGACCAGAGGACTACCGGCAGCTCATCAATCTATCGCCTGTCGTGCTTCCATGGTGTATCAAAGGTTCTTGTCTTGAGGCCCCGTAGCACTTCAGTGTTCGTCCACTCAGCTTGCCCATTGCTTCTGGGATGGGTGACGAAGGCAAATGAGACCTTGCTTCCGAGGGTGCGAACATATTGCATGAAGGCACGGCTCATGAACTGGGTGCCATTGTCGGCAATAATCCTTGTCAGAACTCCAAAACGACACACCAGTTCTTTCAAGAACTTGATAGCCGACTGAGCAGTCACCTTTCTCACGGGAGTCACTTCCGGACACTTTGTAAACTTGTCGATGGCAACGAACAAGAATTCAAAGCCCCCGATTGCTCGGGGGAAAGGGCCGAGGATATCGAGCCCCCATACCAAAAATGGCCATGATAAAGGGTTTTATTGAAGAGGTTGGGCAGGCAGGTGGATGTTCTTGGAATGGATCTGGTAGGCTTCATATTTCGTGACTAGCTTGACCGCATCTTGGAGTGTTGTGGGCCAATAGAAACCTTGTCGGAATGCTTTCCCAAAATGCCCTTGATCCAATGTGGGAGCCACACATGCCTTTGTGTATCTCAGCCAGCAGTTCCTTTCCTTATTCCCGGCAGATGCACTTCAATTTCACACCGTTGGGCCTCCTTCTGTACAGAGTCACATCGACAAACTGGTACATACTGGCCCTCCGGGCTACTCTTTCAGCCTCGTCTTGGTCATTTCGGAGTTCTCCGGTTTGGAGAAAGTGGACTATGTGCCTTGTCCAAGTTGGAGCCAGGGGCTAGACAACAAGGACTAGCGGCACCTCCTCAACTGCGGAGGCACACTCCTTATCCGTGCATAGTCCCAGCGGGAGGGTGCGAACCAGCAAGTTGTGAGTTCCGGCAGGGTCTCTGCCAGGAGCACGAGGCCCTACCGGGAGAGGCTTACCGGAGTCCATCTTTCTCCTCTTCCGGTCCATTGTTTATGGGGATACGAAGGGCTTAGTAGGATGGAGAACAAAAGTTCCTGGTTCCACAGGAAGCTTTTGCGCAGCACACTTTGACAGATGATCAGCTATGCTTTTTTCTGCACGAGGTACGTGCTCTGTTTGCAATCCATCAAAGTGCTCCTCCAATCTTCTCACTTCCTCAACGTATGCCTCCATCAATGGAATTTGGTAATCCTTGTTAACTTGTCTCACCACAAGTTGTGAATCTCCTCTAATTATCAGCTTCTTGATTCCCAATTCTGGGGCGATCCTGAGCCCGGCAAGGAGCCCTTCATACTCTATTCACTACTAGGAAAAGGGCTATAGATGATATGGCCACTAATGGCGCACCAGACATGTGGTGTGCCACTACTATATAGCAGTGGCGCACCAGCATGTATGAAAGACACTAATGGCGCACCAGACACATGGTGCGCCACTAGTAACAATTTTTTTCCAAAAATACTAATGGCGCCCCAGGGCATAGTGCGCCATTACTAGTTCTAACTAGTAATGGCGCACTGTGCCCTGGTGCGCCATTAGTATTTTTATTTTTTATTTTTGCAAAACTACTAATGGCGCACCAGTGCGTAGTGCGTCATTACTAGTTTAAACTAGTAATGGCGCACTGCGCCCTGGTGCGCCATTACTATATTTTTATTTTTTAGTTTTTTCCAAAACTACTAATGGCGCACCACCAGCAGGTGCGCCATTAGTAACCAGGGTTACTAATGGCGCATTTGTATGTGGTGCGCCATTAGTAACCTGGGACCAGCTAGATATTTTGGACAGCTACACCGAGCTACCCACTCACTTTCCCCACTTCATTCTCTCCACCTCCTCCTCCAAGCTTGTCTCGGCTGCCTCCTCCTCCTCACCTCATTTGCACCATAGATTCATCCAAATTAAGTGGTTAAATTACCTTTTTTTTGATAGGTAAGTAAGGGGGAAGCTATCTTTATGTTGTAGATCTACTTTTTTTCTCCCTCCAACAACGTGCACATGCACTTTTTATGGCCTAGCTAGATCTATGTATGTTTGTGGTGTTGCATATATGTTTGTGTTTGCAGGTACCGGTATTTGAAATGCGATAGTTGCCAATATTTTGATGGAATGTTGATTCATTTCCATTTCGACGAGAATTTTGGCACTATGCATTCTTTTTGGTCCTATTTTTAGGGAAAGTCATGCCAAATTTTTTCTTGGTTCTAAAATATCGTTTTACTCTACCCCGCAAGCGACCATGGTCCGCACGATGACCGAAGGCATCGTGAATAGGTTTTTGAGCTCCGCAAAGGCCGAGATGCTTCAAAAGAACGAGACGGAGATAAGATGTTCGTGTCGAAGATGCAAGCTGAAGAGCCTTATTGCGGACCTGGATTCCGGGCAGGTGCGGGACCACCTGCTCTTGCGTGGTTTCATGGATGGCTATCGGTGGCAAGGTGATGAAGATGACTATGAAGTCGTCCATGGGGGCCAGGCAAGAAATGAGGAAGGGCAGCAAGACAACCACCGCGGCTCGGGCGGGCGAGAAGACGAAGAATCTCCAGGACATGATCGCGACGGTGATGTTGTACACAGTCATCATGTAGAAGATGCAGGACCTGATGATGAGGAAGATGCCGGAGCAGATGAAGGGCATGATCATGAAGATGAAGATCCCGGAGCAGACGACGATGGGCCATCGATGGGCTGGGTGCAGGACTCTCATATTCAAGAGCTGCTTCTCAAGCAGACGGATAACGCAAGAGCTGCCGCCTGAGAGAAAGCCAAGCTGGATCAACTGGAGATAGACGCGGTTACTCCGTTGTATGAAGGATGCAGGCCCGAGGATACCCGCCTGAAAGTAACGCTCATGGCTCTGGAGATGAAGGTAAAACATAAAATGACCGACACATGCTTCGACGAGAACATGTCATTCTGGCACAAACGTCTTCCCAAGGGGAACAAGTGCCCGACCAGTTTCGAGGAGGCAAAGAAAATCGTGTGTCCTCTGGATTTATCGCACGTGAAATACCATGTGTGCATGAACAATTGCATCATTTATCGGGATGAGCACGCGGAGTCTACCATATGTCCGGTGTGCGGCGTCACTCGATACAAGAAGAGGAAGAAAGCTCCTTGAAAAGTGGTGTGGTACTTTCCGATCACTCCTCATATGCAGCAGTATTTCACGGACCCTAAGGTAGCAAAGCTCCTGTGTTGGCACACGGATAGGGAGGAGAAGAAGCGAGAAGATGACGCAAATGATCCGGAGATAAATAAAAAAGACAAGATGATGAGTCACCCTAAGGATGGGAGCCAGTGGCAAGCGTTGAACTTCGAACACCCAGAATTTGGGAAGGATCCAAGGAGCATCGTGCTTGGCGCGAGCATCGATGGAGTCAATCCGTTTGGCAGCCAGAGAAGCACACATAGCACCTGGCCTGTGTTTGTGTGGATGTACAACCTTCCCCCTGGTTGTGCATGAAGAGGAAGTACATTCACATGAGTATGCAAATTGAAGGGCCGAAACAACCAGGGAACGCCATCAATATGTATCTGGGGCTGCTAAAAGAGGAGCTAGACATGCTGTGGAAAATGCCAGCCAGTACGTGGGACGCCGCAGAGAAAGAATATTTCCCTATGAGAGCCGCACTGCTCACGACGGTGCACGACTATCTCGGTTACGTATATATCGCGGGGCAGGTGGTCCATGGATTTTCTGGATGCGTCAGGTGCATGGATGACACAACGTATCGCCAGCTAGATAGAGATCTCGGGTCTTCGAAAACCGTGTTCATGGGACATCGAAGGTGGCTTCACGACGATGACCCGTGGAGGAAACGCAAGGATCTGTTCCATGGTGAAACCGAACCCTGAAGATGCCTGCGTACGAGCAGCGGCGAGGAAATAGACGAGCTGTTGAAAAATTGGAAAGATTGCCCACTGCCGGGAAAGAAGCAAAACGCACCAGAGCCGGGAAAGAAGCAAAAGGCGCCAGAGCCGCTGCTGAAAGTATGGAAAACGAGGTCTGTTTTCTGGGACTTGCCATACTGGAAGATCCACCGCGTGCCTCATAGCCTTGATGCCATGCATATCATGAAGAACGTGTGCGAGAGTCTGCTTGGTACCCTGCTCAACATACCAGAGAGGACCAAAGATGGGCCGAAAGCAAGGGAAGACTTGAAATCAATGGGCATCAGGGAGGAGCTTCACGCTAATGATGATGATGATGAGGCGAAGCAGGACACGGAAAGTCGTCGCAAAGGCAAGAAGGCCAAGAAGATCGGAAATGACTTCCCTTCCGCGTGCTTCACTCTAAGTCAGGAGGAGATCAATCAGTTTTTCACCTGCCTCGTAGGAGTAAAACTTGCTTACGGTTACGCGGGGAAGATAAGCAGATACCTAGACCCAACAAAGCAGAAGTTCAGTGGGATGAAGTCTCACAACTATCACGTGCTGATGACGCAGATACTTCTAGTTGCAATCCATGGGATCATGGACGCGCACGTCCGTGAAACGCTATTTGGCCTATGCAACTTTTTTGACGTCATCTCTCGGAAGTCGGTTGGTGTGAGGCAACTCAGAAGGCTACATGAAGAGATCGTGGTGATACTACGCGAGCTTGAGATGTACTTCCCGCCCGCATTCTTCGACGTTATGCTGCATCTGCTGGTCCATATCGTGGAGGATATCATCCAACTCGGGCCGACGTTCCTGCAAAGCATGATGCCGTTTGAAAGTATGAATGGTGTAATTAAAGGATACATTCGCAACATGTCACGTACAGAGGGAAGCATAGCCAGGGGCTTTCTGACCGAAGAGTGCATGTTCTACTGCATGAATTATCTAGGCATCGAGAATCCCGTTGGTCTGCCCGTCAAAAGGCACCTCGGCAGGCTCGCTGGATGGGGTCACCATGAGGGTCGCCGCGAAATGCATGTCGACTTCGAGAGTTGACTCGCCGACTTTGAAAGAGCAAACCTAGTTGCGCTACAACACATAGACGTGGTCGATACTTGGGTGGTAGAGCACAAAACTTTTATTGAGAAGACGTACAATGACCGAGGCCAACAGAGGACGGACGGAGATATAATCAAAGAGCACAACTCATGTTTCACGCGTTGGTTCAAGCAGAAGCTTCTGTTGTCGCCTTTACATGAGGATTCTTCCGCAGAAGAACAACTCATATTCGCCTTGTCACAGGGCACCGAGCACAACCTGATGATGTATGAGGCGTATGATATCAACGGCTACACATTCTACACCGAGGGAAAGGACATGAAGAGTGATCTTTATCTGAACTCTGGGGTAACGATGGAATCCTACACCGGTAATGACAAGGACAAATACTACGGAAGGATCGAGGAGATCTGGGAGCTGAGCTACGCTGGAGAGAAGGTCCTGATGTTCCGTGTCAGTTGGTCCAAGAGCGCCATAAAAGAAGACCGGTATTTCACCACCGTGGTTATACCGAAGCCAAATCCAAGTCCGCGGGCGCAAACGTCACCGTGAAAAATGAGCCATGGGTACTGGCTTCCCAAGTGGACCAATGCTTCTTCATTACCGACCCGCCAAAGCCCAGTCGTGTTGTCGTGAGGAGAGGAAAAAGGAAGATCATCGGAATGGATGGAGTCGCCGATGAGCAAGACTTCGACAAGTACGGCGACCCGAAGATGGAACATGACGACGACGATGAAGTATCAGCATACACCACAAGAAGAAGCAGGACCACCCTACCTAAAGGACGTCCGTTCAAGAGAAGAACTCCATTTACGAAAAATAAGGGCAAGAAAATTGTGAACATATAGCTAGCTAAGATCGATTGTATTTAAATTGTAGCCTTCATTTCTCGATTGTATTTCATGGGCACTTTTTGAACTCATGAATATTTTTAAATTTCATGGACACTCGATCTCGATCCTCCTCCATCATGATCACTATCCCACCTAGCCAGATCTGGTCCCCCTCGTCACCGAGCACCCCCCGCACCCTCTCCTCCGCTCCACCGGCCGCCGCAGCCGACCCCCCACACCCTCCCCCGCTCCGCCGCCGCTGACGACCCACCGCATCCTCCGCCACTCCACCACCGCCAATGACCCACCGCACCCTTGATACGTCCATTTTGCATCATGCTTTTATATCAATATTTATTGCATTATGGGATGTTATTACACATTATATCTCAATACTTATGGCTACTGTCTCTTATTTTACAAGGTTTACCATGAAGAGGGGGAATGCCGGCAGCGGGAATTCTGGCTGGAAAAGGAGCAAATATTGGAAACCTATTATGCACAACTCTAAAAGTCCTAAAACTCCACGAAAAAACTTTTTGTATTTAATAAGAATTTATGAGCGAAAGAAATCGGCCAGGTGGCGCCCCCCAGTAGGGCGCGGCCCCCTGTCTCCTGGGCCCCCAGGTGGGCCTCCAGCGTCCATCTTCTGCTATATCATCACTTTTACCCTGAAAAAATCGTGGGCAAGCTTACGGGACGAAACTCCGCCGTCACGAGGCGGAACCTTGGTGGAATCAATCTAGGGCTCTGGCGGAGCTGTTCTGCCGGGGACACTTCCCTTCAGGAGGGGTAAATCATCACCAACGTCATCACCAACGATCCTCTCATCGGGAGGGGGTCAATCTCCATCAACATCTTCCTAGCACCATCTCCTCTCAATACCCTAGTTCATCTCTTGTATCCAATCTTGTATCAAAACCACAAATTGGTCCCTGTGGGTTGCTAGTAGTGTTGATTACTCCTTGTAGTTGATGCTAATTGGTTTACTTGGTGGAAGATCATATGTTCAAATCCTTTATGAATATTATTACTCCTCTGATTATGAACATGAATATGCTATTTGAGTAGTTACGTTTGTTCCTGAGGACATGGGGGAAGTCTTGATATTAGTAGTCATGTGAATTTGCTATTCGTTCGATATTTTGATGAGATGTATGTTGTCTTTCCTCTAGTGGTGTTATGTGAACGTCGACTACATGACACTTCACCATTATTTGGGCCTAGAGGAAGGCATAGGGAAGTAATAAGTAGATGTTGGGTTGCTAGAGTGACATAAGCTTAAACCCTA
Source organism: Triticum dicoccoides (assembly GCF_002162155.2). Lineage (NCBI taxonomy): Eukaryota > Viridiplantae > Streptophyta > Magnoliopsida > Poales > Poaceae > Triticum > Triticum dicoccoides. Next base: position 668,469,327 of record NC_041391.1, on the reverse strand, counting down.
GTTTATGCGTTGCTTCGTTAGGGTTGATATGGACCCATATGTTTACTGTTGTGGTTAGGTTTACCTTAATACTCCTTTTTGTAGTTGCGGATGCTTGCAATAGGGATTAATCATAAGTGGCATGCTTGTCCATGTTAGGGCAGTACCCAAGTGCCGGTCTACCCACATATAAAATTATCAAAGTAACGAACGCGAATCTTATGTACGTGATGAAAACTAGCTTGACGATAATTCCCAACATGTCCTCGGGAGCTCCTTCTTCATTATAAGAATTTGTCCAGGCTTATCCTTTGCTACATAAAGGATTGGGCCACCTTGCTGCACTTTATTTACTTTATTTACTTTTTGCTCGTTACTATTTATCTTATCACAAAACTATCTATCACCTACTATTTCAGTGCTTGCAGAGAAAACCTTACTGAAAACCGCTTATCATTTCCTTCTGCTCCTCGTTGGGTTCGACACTCTTACTTATCGAAAGGACTACGATAGATCCCCTATACTTGTGGGTCATCAAGACTCTTTTCTGGCGCCGTTGCTAGGGAGTGTAGCGCTTTTGGTGAGTGGAACTTGGTAAGGAAAAAATTATATAGTGTGCTTAAATTTTCTGTCACTTGTCACAATGGAAACTAATCCTTTGAGGGGCCTGTTTGGGGTATCTTCGCCCCAACCAGAAGATCAAAGAGATTCTCCTCAACCTACTGAACTTTATGAAAATATTCACTTTGAGATTCCTTCGGGTATGATAGAAAAACTGTTAGCTAATCCTTTTGCAGGAGACGGAACATTGCATCCCGACTTACACCTTATCTTTGTGGATGAAGTTTTTGGATTATTTAAGCTTGCAGGTATTCCTGATGATGTTGTCAAAAGGAAGGTCTTCCCTTTATCTTTGAAGGGAGATGCAATGACATGGTATAGGCTATGTGATGATACGAGATATTGGAATTATAAGCGACTGAAGTTGGAATTTCACCAGAAGTTCTATCCTATGCATCTTGTTCATCGTGATTGTAATTACATATATAATTTCTGGCCTCGCGAAGGAGAAAGCATCGATCAAGCTTGGGGGAGGCATAAGTCAATGTTATATTCATGCCCCAATCATGAGCTCTCTCGGGACATGATTATTCAGAATTTTTATGCTCGGCTTTCTCTTGATAATCGCAACTTGCTCGATACTTCCTGTGCTGGTTCATATATGCTGAAGACTATTGATTTCAAATGGGACTTATTGGAAAGAATTAAACGCAGCTCTGAAGATTGGGGTTCCGACGATGGTAAGGAGTCAGGTATGACACCTAAGTTCGATTGTGTTAAATCTTTTATGGATACCGATGCTTTTCGTGGATTTAGCTCTAAGTATGGACTTGACTCTGAGATAGTAGCTACCTTTTGTGAAACTTTTGCTACTCACGTTGATCTCCCTAAAGAGAAGTGGTTTAAATATAGTCCTCCTGTTGAAGTGAAAGTAGTTGCACCTATTACAGTCGAAGAGAAGACTATTACATATAGTGATTCTATTATTCCTACTGCTTATGTCGAAAAACCTCCTGTTCCTGTTAGGATAAAAGATCATGCGAAAGCTTCGACTGTTGTTCATAAGAGTAATACTAGGACTTACACACATCCTGAGAAAATTAATGTTGAACCTGGTATTGCTATGATTAAAGATTTCTTGGATGAGGACTTAGATGGGCATGTTATCTCTTTCTTGGGTGAAATTGCTAATATTGCTAGACCCGATACTAAGACACGTAGACCTATTGTAGGCACGCCTTTTATTTCTGTTAAAATAGGAGAACATTGTTATCAAGGCTTATGTGATATGGGTGCTAGTGCTAGTGCGATACCTTATGGTCTTTATAAAGAAATTATGCACGATATTTGTAGCGACCAGACCTCAAACAGTCTGATCTCTGTGCATCAGTGTCATCCCTGGATTAGTAATGCTGACACGCACAGTACTTGAAGGATTTATAACAGAGTAGCAATCACACACTTTTACATCGAATGTCTCCAAAGAGAACTTATTACAATAAATATGGCTTAAGGCCATCTAATAACTATAACAGCGGAAGGCTTGGAAGATAAGTGAGTCCATCAACTCCAACGGCAATACTGAGTATAGAACCACGATCCTAAGGCATCTTACTCGTCGTCTGAATAGTCTGCAACATGAACGTTGCAGCCTGAAAATGGGTCAGCACATGGAATATGCTGGCAAAGTAACACATAGAGAGTAATGAAAGAATAAAGCTATACTACATGCATATATGGCTGGTGGAGAGCTCTATGGTTACAGTTTTTGCGTAAAGCCAGTTTTTCCCTACTGCAAAGGAATAAATTTATTTTAACTATCATGGTAGTTGTTAAAAATTGAGAATGGTTGACAGCATTCTCAATCCCAATTAAGTAACATCATCATTAAACAAACCCAACAATATTAATTAGAGTAACATGATGAGATTCACATGATAATACAAGTACTAGATACTCAAAACGTCCATAACCGGGGACATGGCTAATCATGATTAGTTTATACACTCTGCAGAGGTTGCGCACTTTTCCCCACACGACTCGATCTCCTCCGTTGGTTTTCTCGCACTACATGGTGCTTGAGAAACGGATGACCGAGACATAGTCTTTCAGAAGCGCTAGCACCTTACGAAGGGTAGACCGTACCAACCTACATCCCCTACATCTGCTAGTCTACCACTGTAAGAGTTCGCACGACTTAGTCAACTATTCTAGAGCCCATAATAGCATGTGGCTGCACACGGAACTTTCTAGCATGAAATAATCTTATGATCCCTTTGAGTCTGGGTGGCGGTCCAGAAACAAACAGGCAATCCTGGAATACCCAGGTACCTCAATCCATCCAGATGTGTATTAAAGTTGCCACCTTAAATAAACCATTAATTAACAATCTCACATTTGTCATGGATACACTCACCCAATCCACATCTACTAGCATAGCATGGCATAATAAGCAAACGTAGAAGTAACTCCCAAGGGTTTGATAATAAAACAGGTAATAGGTACTACCTCATCTACTTCCCAAAACCCACATAATAATCAGATCCTAATCATGCAATTGTTTGAGGATTGATCTAATGCAATAAAAACTGGGTAATAAAGAAGTTTGATCAAAGTGTTACTTGCCTTGCTGATGATCCGTGAAACCTAAGGATTCGTAGTAGCAAGTGGCGCAATCCGGGTACTCTATCGCAAGAAAACAAACAAACAAGCATACAATAAGTACTCATCTAATGCATGGGTAAAACTCAAATAAGAGGTATAACCAGAAAGTTCAACTTAAGAACTCCAGTTTGCAAAAAGAATCAAATCGAACGAAGAAACAAAACTCAAACGGCGAAAGAAACAAGCTTCGTTTACTAATCTAGACCTAAGTCAAATTTTATAGAAGCAAGAACTGGTTTGAGTAGATTATTCGGAAATAGGGTTTCAAGATGAAACTCTAGGCGCTTGAATCGCCTGATTCCGATAAACGAGCGAAAAGATAAACTAAAACGAAAATCGGATCAGAAATCACGATCAGAAAAAATCGCGGAATAAATCCGAGAAAAAGAAAAACGACGAATAGATTAACGAATGAACGTTCGTTATCTGGATCTAAACAACGGATACGTCCGTTAAAACGAAGGAATGAGCGAACGCTCGTTAAAGAAATAAATCGATAAAACCGATCTAATAAAATTAAAAAATAAAAAAACTAGGGTTTTCTTTTTAAAAAAACTGAAGTGGTTTTTCTCAAAAAAAAACCGGCGTCGGCAGCGGTTCGGGCGGTACCTCCGGCGGGGTGGGGCGGCTCCGGCGGGGCTGGCGACGGAGTGTGGTGGTGCGGCGGCGGCGACGGCTGCAGGGGACGGCAGCGGCGGCACGAGGCGGCGGCGGCTTCGGCTCGGGGCTCTAGGGGGCCCCGGGGTGGGTATTTAAAGGGAGGGGGCGGCTCCGACTTGGGGAGGGGGTCGGGCGGCGGCGGCTCGGACTCTCCCGATCCCGGCGGCGGCACGGCGTGGAAGGCGGTGGCGCGAGCGGGCCGGCCTGGCTCAGCTGGGCTTCGGCCCAGTCGGGCGCGGGGATTTTTTTAAATAATTTCGCCGAACTGAATAGAATCTAGAAAATTAAATAAAAATCTAAAAATACCAAAATAAATTTTCATCGTCCAAATAAAATATTTAGAACAAGATGAACATCTTTTTGGTCCTAAAATGCATCTTTGAAAATCGTGCAATTTTTTCTAAATTCAAATAAAATAGCAAAAACACCAAAATAATTCTTATTTGATTTTTTTATTTAATCATCATTATTTCTTTATTTTGGGAAAGTCATTTTATTCCCTCTCTCTTATTTTTTGTGATGGAAATAATTGAAGATAAAATAAATAAAATCAAATGATCCTATTTCCAAAATTCGAGAAAACTCAAATATGAAAATAACGAAATCCCCAACTCTCTCCGTGGGTCCTTGAGTTGCGTAGAATTTATAGGATCAAGGTAAAATGCAATAAAATATGATATGCAATGATGATCTATGTATAACATTCCAAATTGAAAAATTGGGATGTTACAATATTGCACCTGTTGAATTAGAAGACATTGATGTTACTATTAAGCTTGCTAATAGGGACAACATTAAACCTATTGGTATTGTTAGAGATGTTGAAGTCTTATGTGGGAAGATTAAATACCCTGCTGATTTTCATGTTCTTGCTTCCCCACAAGATGATTTTTGTCCCATTATTTTTGGTAGACCCTTCTTGAATACTGCTAGTGCTAAGATTAATTGTAGAAGGAAGGTCGTCACTGTTGGCATAGATGGTATGTCTCATGAGTTTAATTTTGCCAAGTTTAGTAGACAACCTCGTGAAAGGGAACCACCTAGTAAGGATGAAATTATTGTTCTTGCTTCCATTGCTGTTCCTCCAGCTGATCCGTTAGAACAATATGTGATAGACCATGAAAACGATATGTTTATGAAGGAAAGGGAAGAAATAGATGAAGTGTTCCTTAAACAAGAATCTATGCTGAAACATAACCTTCCCGTTGAAATTCTTGCGGATCCCCCTCCACCCAAGGGTGATCCCGTGTTCGAACTCAAACCTTTACCTGATAATCTCAAGTATGCTTACCTTGATGAAAAAGAAATATATCATGTTATTATTAGTGCTAACCTTTCAGAGAAAGAAGAAGAAAGATTATTGAAAACTCTGAAGAAGCACCGAGCTGCTATTGGATATACTCTGGACGATCTTAAGGGCATTAGTCCCACATTATGTCAACACAAAATTTCAGTGGAGAAAGATGCCAAACCAGTTAGAGATCCTCAAAGACGATTAAATCCCAAAATGAAGGAAGTGGTAAGAAAGGAGATACTAAAGCTCCTTCTGACAGGTATTATTTATCCCGTTGCTGATAGTGAATGGGTAAGCCCAGTCAATTGTGTCCCTAAAAAGGGAGGTATTACCGTTGTTCCTAATGATAAAGATGAATTGATCCCGCAAAGAATTATTACAGGTTATAGGATGGTAATTGATTTCCGTAAGTTAAATAAAGCTACTAAGAAAGATCATTACCCTTTACCTTTTATTGATCAAATGCTAGAAAGGTTATCCAAACACACAGATTTTTACTTTCTAGATGGTTATTCTGGCTTCTCTCAAATACCTGTGTCCGCAAAGGATCAATCTAAAACTACTTTTACTTGCCCTTTTGGTACTTTTGCTTATAGACGTATGCCTTTTGGTTTATGTAATGCACTTGCTACCTTTCAAAGATGCATGATGGCTATATTTTCTGATTTTTGTGACAAGATTTGTGAGGTATTCATGGATGACTTCTCCGTCTATGGATCCTCTTTTGATGATTGTTTGAGCAACCTTGATCGAGTTTTGCAGAGATGCGAAGACACTAATCTCATCCTGAATTGGGAAAAGTGTCACTTTATGGTTAATGAAGGCATTGTCTTGGGGCAGAAGATCTCCGAGAGAGGTATTGAAGTTGATAAAGCCAAAGTTGATGCTATTGAAAAGATGCCATGTCCCAAGGACATAAAAGGTATAAGAAGTTTCCTTGGTCACGCCGGTTTTTATAGGAGGTTCATTAAGGACTTTTCTAAAATCTCTAGGCCTCTGACTAATTTATTGCAAAAAGATATTCCTTTTGTCTTTGATGATGATTGTGTAGAAGCATTTGAAACACTTAAGAAAGCCTTGATCACTACACCTATTGTTCAGCCACCTGATTGAAATTTACCTTTTGAAATTATGTGCGATGCTAGTGATTATGCCGTAGGTGCTGTTTTAGGGCAAAGAGTCGATAATAAATTGAATGTTATCCAGTATGCTAGTAAGACTCTTGATACTGCCCAGAGAAATTATGCTACTACTCAAAAAGAGTTCTTAGTAGTTGTGTTTGCATGTGATAAGTTTAGACCTTATATTGTTGATTCCAAAGTTACTATTCACACTGATCATGCTGCTATTAAATATCTTATGGAAAATAAAGATGCTAAGCCTAGACTCATTAGGTGGGTTCTCTTGCTCCAAGAATTTGACTTGCATATTATTGATAGAAAGGGAGCTGAGAACCCCGTTGCAGAAAACTTGTTTAGGTTAGAGAATGTTCTTGATGACCCACTGCCTATTAATGATAGTTTTCCTAATGAACAATTAGCGGTTGTCAATGCTTCTTATACTGCTCCTTGGTATGCTGATTATGCTAATTACATTGTTGCTAAATATATACCGCCTAGTTTCACATACCAGCAAAAGAAAAAGTTCTTTTATGATTTAAGACATTAGTTTTGGGATGATCCACACCTTTATAAAGAAGAAGTAGATGGTATTATTAGACGTTGTGTGCCTGAGAATGAACAGGAACAAATCCTATGCAAGTGTCACTTTGAATCCTATGGAGGACACCACGCTGGAGATAGAACTGCACACAAGGTACTACAATCTGGTTTTTATTGGCCTACTCTATTCAAAGATGCTCGTAAGTTTGTCTTATCTTGTGATGAATGTCAAAGAATAGGTAACATTAGTAGAAGTCAAGAAATGCCTACGAAATATTCTCTTGTTATTGAACCGTTTGATGTTTGGGGCTTTGATTATATGGGACCTTTTCCTGCCTCCAATGGTTATACACATATTCTAGTTGTTGTTGATTACGTTACTAAGTGGGTATGATCTATTCCAACTAGTAGTGCTGATCATAACACTTCTACTAAAATGCTAAAAGAAGTTATTTTTCCGAGGTTTGGAGTTCCTAGATATCTTATGACTGACGGTGGTTCACACTTTATTCATGGTGCTTTCCGTAAGATGCTTGCTAAGTATGATGTCAATCATAGAATCGCATCTCCTTATCACCCGCAGTCTAGTGGTCAAGTAGAGTTGAGCAATAGAGAGCTCAAATTAATTTTGCAAAAGACTGTGAATAGATCTAGAAATAATTGGTCCAAAAAACTTGATGATGCATTATGGGCCTATAGAACTGCATACAAAAATCCTATGGGTATGTCTCCATATAAGATGGTTTATGGAAAAGCATGTCATTTACCTCTTGAACTTGAACATAAAGTATATTGGGCTATTAAAGAGCTCAATTATGACTTCAAATTTGCCGGTGAGAAGAGTTTGTTTGATATTAGCTCACTTGATGAATGGAGAACCCAAGCATATGAGAATGCCAAGCCTTTCAAAGAAAAAGTCAAACGCTGGCATGATAAGAGGTTACAAAAGCGTGAGTTTAACATAGGAGATTATGTTTTATTATTCAACTCTCGTTTAAGATTTTTTGCAGGAAAACTTCTCTCAAAATGGGAAGGCCCCTACGTTATCGAGGAGGTCTACCGTTCTGGTGCTCTAAAAATCAACAACTTCGAAGGCACAAATCCGAGGGTGGTAAACGGTCAAAGAATTAAACATTATATTTCAGGTAATCCTATCAATGTTGAAACTAATATTATTGAAACCATAACCCCTCAGGAATACATAAGAGACACTTCCCAGAACGTCCCAGACTCCGAAAAGGCATAGGTACGTGGTACGGTAAGTAAACCGACTCCAAAACAACTCTAATGGCAATTGTTATTAGTTGTGGATTATTTAAGAATTTTAGGAAGAAAGAAGTAGTCCGAAAGGGACACGAGGGTCCCACGAGAGAGGAGGCCGCGCCCCCCCTGTAGGGCGCGCCCCCCTGTCTCGTGGGCACCTCGTGTGCCTCCCGGACTCCGTTTTCTTGTATGTTACGTATTTTGGTCGGTAAAAATTCATTATATATACTCCCAACGATTTTCACCACCGTATCACGCAAATATCCTCTGTTTTCGTTTCGAGCTGTTTCCGTTGCAGATTTAGAACACCATGACTTCTCCCTCCTCCAACAACGAAGACAAGGATGCTTGGCTATTGAAGATAGAGTTGAAAAGAGAGGAACCATAAGAGATCAACAAGGATGAAGGGATCAAGAAGGCCATGTAGGTTCAAGCTCCGGTGGTGAAAGAAGAAGACATCCCTCAACCTTTACCTAACCTTTTCACTCCAACAGAGATTGAAGCTTTGAAGATGATTGAGTTAGCTCGCATACAGAACAAGTATCTCACACAGGAGAATATTTTGTTGAAGGATCATATTGCTGGGGTCAAGGGCATTATACGCAAGTTGGAGGAGCTTTTACGCTCGATGTGCGATTATCCACCGTCATCATCACCACCTCCATCACCTCCGAGGAAATAATCACATGGGTATGGGCACTCCCCTTGGCAACGCCAAGCTTGGGGGAGGTGCCCCAATATCGTATCACCATCACACTCCTATCTTTACCGCTTTATTTAGTTTGATCCTTTTTAGTAGTATCTTGATCTAGTGGATGTAAGTGAGTCCGTGTGCTATCTATAATAAAGTTTAGTGTTGAGTCAATGGCTTTGCTATGTTGCTATGATCTTGAGAAAGTAGAAAGAACAAAAGAGTTCATATTGATCTTATGGATAGTGATAACTTCACACATAGAAAGTATGAGGCATAAAAATTGTTGAGGGTTGATGAACGTAGCCTTGGTCATCGTTGCAATTAATAGAAAGTGATAAGGAAAGAGGGGTTGACATATAAGTATATTATATTGGACATATTTTATGATTGTGAAGCACTCATTAAGTATGACAACGTAATGGTTTATGTTTTCTGACATCTAAGTTAAGGTATATTGTCATTGACCTTCCAAACATGTTGAGCTTGCATTTCCCCCTCATGCTAGACAAATTCCTTGCACCAAGTAGAGATACTACTTGTGCTTCCAAATATCCTTAAACCCAGTCTTGCCATGAGTCCACCATACCTACCTATGGATTGAGTAATATCCTTCAAGTAAGTTGTCATCGATGCAAGCAATAAAAAGTGCTCTCTAAATATGTATGACTTATTAGTGCAGAGAAAATAAACTTTGTACGAACTTGTTGTGGAAGTAATAAAAGCGACGGACTGCATAATAAAGGTCCACATACAAGGGGCAATATAAATTGACGTTCTTTTGCACTAAGACTTTATGCATCAACCCTAAACGCGCATGACAACCTTTGCTTCCCTCTGCGAAGGGCCTATCTTTTACTTTATGTTTTTACTTTATGCTTGAGTCAAGGTGATGCTCACCTTTCCCTTTTTATTTTTATCCTTTGGCAAGCTCCTCGTGTTTGAAAGATCACGATACATATATCCAGTTGGATGTAAGTTGGCATAGGCTATTATTGTTGACATCACCTAAAGGTGAATATGTTGGGAGGTAACACAATAAGCCCCTATCTTTCTTAGTGTCCGGCTGAAACTCTATAACCACAAGTATTGCGTGAGTGTTAACAATTATAGGGGAGTACGAGATAGTTGAGTATGTGAGCTTGCTGAAAAGCTCTGTTATTGACTCTTTCCGATGTTACGATAAATTGCAATTGCTTCAATGACTGAGATTATAGTTTGTTAGTTCCCAATGAAGTTTTTGAACCATACTTGACATTGTGAACTGCTTATTACTTGAGCATAGGAAATCATATGACAAAATCCATATATGTTGCTGTTTTTAGAATGATCATGATGCCCTCATGTCTGTATTTTATTTTTATCGACACCTCTATCTCTAAAACCGTGGACATATTTTTCGATTTCGGCTTTCTCTTGAGGACAAGCGAGGTCTAAGCTTGGCGGAGTTGATACGTCCATTTTGCATCATGCTTTTATATCAATATTTATTGCATTATGGGCTGTTATTACACATTATATCTCAATACTTATGGCTAGTCTCTCTTATTTTACAAGGTTTACCATGAAGAGGGGGAATGCCGGCAGCGGGAATTCTGGCTGGAAAAGGAGCAAACGTTGGAAACCTATTCTGAGAACTCCAAAAGTCCTGAAACTCCACGAAACAACTTTTTGGATTTAATAAGAATTTATGAGCGAAAGAAATAAGCTAGGGGGCCCACACCCTGTCTAGGAGACAGGAGGGCGCCCCCCCTGTAGGGCGCGGCCCCCTATCTCCTGGGCCCCCTGGTGGGCCTCCGGCGTCCATCTTCTGCTATATCATCACTTTTACCCTGGAAAAAATCGTGGGCAAGCTTACGGGATGAAACTCCGCCGCCACGAGGCGGAACCTTGGCGGAATCAATCTAGGGCTCTGGTGGAGCTGTTCTGCCGGGGACACTTCCCTCCGGGAGGGGGAAATCATCACCAACATCATCACCAACGATCCTCTCACCGGGAGGGGGTCAATCTCCATCAACATCTTCACCAGCACCATCTCCTCTCAAAACCCTAGTTCATCTCTTGTATCCAATCTGGTATAAAAACCACAAATTGGTACCTATGGGTTGCTAGTAGTGTTGATTACTCCTTGTAGTTGATGCTAATTGGTTTACTTGGTGGAAGATCATATGTTCAGATCCTTTATGCATATTATTACTCCTCTGATTATGAACATGAATATGCTTTATGAGTAGTTACGTTTGTTCCTGAGGACATGGGTGAAGTCTTGCTATTAGAAGTCATGTGAATTTGGTATTCGTTCGATATTTTGATGAGATGTATGTTGTCTTTCCTCTAGTGGTGTTATGTGAACGTGACTACATGACACTTCACCATTATTTGGGCCTAGAGGAAGGGATAGGGAAGTAATAAGTGGATGATGGGTTGCTAGAGTGACAGAAGCTTAAACCCTAGTTTATGCGTTGCTTCGTTAGGGGTTTATATGGACCCATATGTTTAATGCTGTGGTTAGGTTTACCTTAATACTCCTTTTTGTAGTTGCGGATGCTTGCAATAGGTGTTAATCAATAGTGGGATGCTTGTCCATGTTAGGACAGTACCCAAGTGCCGGTCTACCCACATATCAAATTATCAAAGTACCGAACGCGAATCTTACGAACATGATGAAAACTAGCTTGACGATAATTGCCAATGTGTCCTCGGGAGCTCCTTCTTCATTATAAGAATTTGTCCAGGCTTATCCTTTTCTACATAAAGGATTGGGACACCTTGCTGCACTTTATTTACTTTATTTACTTTTTGCTCTTTACTATTTATCTTAACACAAAACTATCTATCACCTAGTATTTCAGTGCTTGCAGAGAAAACCTTACTGAAAACCGCTTATCATTTCCTTCTGCTCCTCGTTGGGTTCGACAATCTTACTTATCGAAAGGACTACGATAGATCCCCTATACTTGTGGGTCATCAACCCTCCCCCGCTCCACCACCGCCGCC
>NC_041391.1:668431982-668457281 GCF_002162155.2 Triticum dicoccoides | reverse complement strand
CTAAAATTCCAAAAAAAACAAATTTTATTATATTTTCAAATAACAAATTTGATGATATTTTCAAATAATAAATTTGATGATATTTTTTCATATTCATAAATATTTTCAAATAACAAATTTGATGATATTTTTTAAAAAGTTATTACTGTTTTTATAAAAAATTATTACTGTTTCATATTCATATTCATTTTCTAAAAAATTATTAGATGCAACAAAAAGAAATAATAAATTACTTATGGCGCACCTCTGGCTGGTGCGCCATTGCTATCTAAAAAAAGATTACTGATGGCGCACCGATCGTGGGTGCGCCATTGCTATCTAAAAAAAAGATTACTAATGGCGCACCGATCGGGGGTGCGCCATTGCTATCTAAAAAAACATAATAATGGCGCACCGCTGTGGGGTGCGCCATTAGTAATCTCCCCCCTAGCTAATTCCTCCCTCTCCCTCGCCAGATCCCTTCGTCCCTCTCCCTCGCCAGATCCACCCGCTGCCCCGACCGACGACGCTGTTGCCCTGACCCCGCTAGACTCCACCGCTGCCGCCCCGCGCCCCCACCACTGCAGCTCCCCTGGGCCGCTGCCCCCGCGCCCCGCGCCCCCCACCACGGCAGCTTCCCCGCGCCGCCGCCCCAACGCCCCCGCGCCTCGAGCCGGAGGAGGAGGACCAGGAGGAGGACGAGGAGGACGAGGAGACGACGACCGCCTCTACCTCAGCTCAGCTAGGCCACGCGACGCCGTCGTCCGCGCGCTGCTCTGCTCTACTGCGGCGTGGTCTTGTGCCGGCCCCGAGCCCTAGGGATCCGGCACGACCGCGGCTTCCTCCGGGTCCAAGGCAGCCGGCCGGCGCCGTGTACGCCCTCAACTGCAGGTGAGCCCCTCCCCTCCACTTCCTTATTCTTCTTCTTCTTCCACTTGCCCTCAACCTCTGCTCTGAGTCTCGACCGCTGTGCAGGGCCCGTCCATCTCCGGCGAGCTCACCACACCGCGCGAGCTCAATGGCGCTGATAGGCACCACCACGCAGGTGACCCTCCGAATGTCAAAATTTCAACATTTTGATGGAGTACAATTGTTACAGTACAGTCAGAATTGTGTATGATTGTGCCTAAAGTAGATAATCTAAAGATACGGACAAAATAATTAGGGGAGCATGTGTGAATCTCTGACAGCAATACAAACTGAGATTCAATTAAGAATAATTAACTGCATTTGATGTCACTATATTCTCTGAATAACTTCAGTTATGATCTGTACTGGAAAACTTCAGTTAACACTCATTTTTCAGTTAACTCCTTACAGTTCAGATCATATTTTGATTGTCAATAATAGTGGACTTTTAAGGATTTTTTAGAGGCAATACTAGTGGATTTTAGGCTTTTTTACAGGCAATAATAGTGGAATTTTAGGCTTTTTTTGGAGGAGTGTGTTTCATGCTGGCCTACAGTGATGAATTAGTCAGAGGATTGTGCCTTAGAATTGTGCCAAAGTTATCCATTGTATCTATTTTCTTGTCCTACAAATAGGGGCAAGACTGTTACAAAATTTTTACTAAATATAGTTAGCTACTGTAAAAAAATTCAGGTAGGTACAATTAGCATCATGTAAGAAAATGGCCATAATGTGCACTCACAATGATGTATTTTGTCATAAAATATATAGTGGACTGCCATGATAATGACATGGTCCTGTGTTTGCAATCTGTCATAATGTTTTCATTCAAAAACTATGGAAAAACACGGTTTTGTTGATCTGTTAAGTTGAGTGAGTCATTAGAGGGCACAAGTTAATCTGTTTTGTTGATCTATTTCGGTTGATCTATTTTGGGGGGTTGAGTGAGTGAATCAAAACAACCCCCTCCTCCTAAATACTGCCTCTGCTTCGGTTGATCTGTTTTGTTCCGTAGCTCTGCTTTCCTACTTGTCGGTGTTTTGGGAACGGGGGTACCCAGACTTGCCTGCCTGCGGCCTGCGGCGTGGCTCAAGGAGTGGCCCAGTACGGCCCATCTTCATCAACACATGCTCAAGATCCTCGCGAGGGGCCAAGCCTCGCGAGGCAGACGACAGGAGGCTTCCTCAGGCATGCCCTCATCAGGCTGGCTCGCGAGGAAGCGGAGAGATCAAGGTGGGGTACCTCACGAGGTGCCCGTGACGCAAGCCATGACAACCAAGGCCAGGCAGGCGCCAGGTGGGCGCCGGCCAGCGGAGAGTCCTTGTTTCCCCTTTGGTGCAAAGGGGGCAAGCGCAGGAAAGGGTATCAAGCAAAGGCAACCATTTCGGTGCAACAAGACCAAGACGACTAGGACGGCAGAGCGGAGGTCATCGTGGAGCCCAAGCCAGCGTCATCGTGAGGGTCTTTGGCAGGCGAGGACCAACTTTAGTCAGGATAAGTGTACTAGATGTTCCCCTTCAAAATGGCCAATTGTTGGCGCCCTTCCCACTCAATATTTGTGAAGAGGCCCGGGGCCTTCGCCTATAAATAGGACTAGCCACCTACAGGGTAGAGGAGGATCTGGATCGGATCCGCATCTGAGACACATAGAGAGAGAGGCGACTGAACTCCCCTAGCAGTTCATCGCCCCAGCCAAGAACAGACCCTCACGAGGTTGTTCTTCCCTTGTACTGTTCTTCGTCAGCCCCAGAGGCAATCCACACACCACAAACTGGAGTAGGGTATTACACCAAAATGGTGGCCTGAACCAGTATAAATCTCGTGTCCCTTGTGTTGTTCTTCGTGTAGTTTAGATCCTGGCAAGGCGGTGAGACATGGCTAGGCTGGGGGTGTGATCTCCGCATGCACCCAAGTGTTCGAACCTCAAGGGTCTGTCGGAACCTGAAATCCGACATTTGGCGCCACGTAGGGGTGTGCCGGAATCTGCCTTCCGTCGCCTCGTGTTTCACCGCCCGTCCCATCCATGTCAGACACACGTCGCACCCGCGCCGAGCGCCGGGCCGCTCTCGCCACTCGCATTGCACAGACGACAGCCGTCAGCGGGCGCCCCCGTCATTCCCCATCACCTACCATCAACGCCGCCACCGGCCCGGCGAGGAACGAGCAGCAGGCGTCGTCCCTGCATCCTTCCGTGCGGCGAGAAGGCCGCACTGCCAGCCCGTCGCTGACTCCAGCCGGCTCCTCGTCCCACGCCCGTCGCGCTCCTGCGGACGCGCACGCCGTGCTAGTCCTGGCACGGGAACTCCTGCACTACCGTCCCGTGGACGACCTCTACGACGAGTGGCTCGCCCGCATCACCGAGCTCGTCAGCGCCGCTGGGGGCTCCCCAGCAACATCCCTCTCATTGCACCGCGCCCCGCCCTGTGTGGGTGACGAAGCTCCGGGGGCGCCTCAGCCGCCTCCCCCTCAAGAAGGCGCCTTGGACCCAAGGCGCGTGGCCCCTGGGTGGAACCCACTCCGCCCGGCTCCAGTAGAGCAAGAGAAGAGCTGCAAAGAGATCCCTTCTCCCCAAGAAGCCGCCAGTGTGCTCCCCGCATCGGCCCGGCATGAACGCGCACCTGCCTCAGCGCATCAAGACCCCGCGCTGCACCTGGTTGCAGCGCACAGACACCCGCAAGATCAAGCTCTCCGTCATCAAAGGGCTCCCGCGACCACCGCAGGCTGCCGTGCCTTCTCCGCCGAGCTGCGCAGCATGGCTTGGCCAGGCAAGTTCAAGCCAGACCTGCCCCCGCGCTACGATGGCACGGCTGACCCTGCTGAGTTCCTCCAGCTCTACGAGCTGGGCATCGAAGCCGCCAACGGGGACGAGAAGGTCATGGCGAACTGGTTCCCCATGGTGCTCAAGGACGGCGCCCGCACCTAGCTCCTGAACCTCCTGGCACGATATCCTCCTGGGACGAGATGCGCACCCGATTCATCGCCAACTTCCAAGGCACCCGCGACCGGCCCTCGGCCATGAGCGACTTGCGCCGCATCAAGCAGCAGCCGGGAGAGACCATGTAGAAGTTCATCCAGCGCTTCAACAGCGCTCGCCTTAAGATCCCCAAGTTGTCTGAGGAGGCCATCATCTCAGCCTTCTCCGACGGTGTGCGTGACGTCAAGATGAAGGAGGAGCTCGCGATCCATGAAGACCTGGGCACCTCCCTGGAGCTGTTCAACCTGGCGACCAAGTGCGCTAGGGCTGAGGAAGGGCGCTTTTCCCTCCTCGAGCTGCCAGCTGCTGACCCAGAAGAGAAGAAGCCCAAGACCAAGGACGTGAAGCGCAAGGGGGCTACCATGCTTGTAGTAGAGCCAGACACCAAGCGGGGCATGGATCAGCCTGAGTCATCCAAGGGCAGCCGGTACTGCATGTACCACGACCTCCACACCCACAACACCAACGTATGCCAAGAGGTCAGGGCCGTGCGAGACGTGCGTGCCAGCCGACGCCCCGAGCGTAGCGACAGGGGCTATGGCCCAGGAGGAGGAAGACGTGGAGGACGATGGGAAGACCGTGGCCTTCGCCAAGGGTGGCGTGACCGACCTCGCGAGTACTGCTGGCAGGACCAGCCTCGTGAGAGTGGTTGGAGGGACCGACCTCGCGAGGGGGGTTGGAGGGATCAGCCTCGTGTGGATCGCCCACAAGGCAATGCGGGCCCCCCTCCTCTGGCACCACAGCCAAGGAGGAATGAAGAACATCACTAGGACGAGGGCTGGAGGCTTCCAGGAGCCGCGCACAATCGCTTGCATCTTGGGGGCGCACAAGCCCCGACCTCTCAGCGCATCTTCAAGCAGTTTGCTCGCGAAGTGAATGCAGTCCTCCCCAAGCTTGAGGCCACACGCCCTCTCAGGTGGTCAGCATGCGCTATCACGTTCAGTTCAGCGGATCAGCTCAAGTGCGTAGCCATAGCAGGAGTCCTCCCGATGCTTTGTTCCCCAATCATGAGCAATGTGCAAGTCACCAAGACACTCATCGATGGCGGAGCAGGGCTCAATGTCCTATCCGTCAAGACGTTCAACAATCTCCAAGTGCCAAACAATTAGCTGCAGCCAACCAAGCCTTTCTCAGGAGTCATTGATGGTTCCACGGTTCCGATAGGGCGGGTCCGCCTTCCTGTTACCTTCGGGAAGCGCGACAACTACCGCACCGAGCTCATTGACTTCGACGTCACTCACATCCGCCTGCCGTACAATGCCATCCTCGGGTACCCAGTCCTGGCCAAGTTCATGGCCGTGACCCATCACGGCTACAATGTCCTGAAGATGCCAGGGAGTGGTGGAGTCATCATGGTGCCCTGTGAAGAGAGAGACGCCGTGTGTTCTCTGGAACGTGCTTTCCAAGCCGCATCAATTGAAGACCCAGATCACAGGAACGGAAGGCCTCCCGAGGCTGCTCCTAAGAAGAAGAAGACATCGCCTGGCCCTACCCCTCGGGAGGCAGGCCCCTCAGGGACCACGCCTGTTCAAGGGGCACCTCCTTCTATCGCATAGGAAGGCGCGCCCGGTGCCCTCCTCGAGCAAGGCTCGGGGGCTCTCTCCAGGAGGGCCATCGACTTTGCTAAGATCACGAGGGAGGCGCTTGGGCACCACTTGGAGGCATGCTTCAACGCATGTTTCCCTCAGGAAGGAGCAAAGCAAGGAGGGCCGAACCCTCAGGAATTTGTCAGCGAGATCGTTCGGGAGCTGCAGGAGTCAAGAGTCATAAGTGGCAGCCGCCGCTTGCCCGCCGTAGCTCCCCATCCAGGCGAGGATGGTGGGTTGCGCATCTACATCAACATACCAGGACTCAATCGAGCCGCCTCTCAGGAGCGCCTCTGGCCCTCACGCATGGGGTGCTGCGAAGGCCCACCCACAGCTATGTTCGCATGCCTTATGGCCTGCCGAATGCGGTTGTTGTGCGTCAGCGCCTCATGAGGGGCATCTTGGAAGCTCAGGCGGTCAGGCACTCCGCAGTCCTGGCGGAGATGGAGATGGTCCGCGAGGAGCCGCCAGTGCCTCCAGAGCCTCCCGAGGCCCATGGGCCTGGGGGCTAATTGAAGATCGTCTCCCGCAGCGCACGCTGTCCGCTACTTCACCATCCCTCCATCTTCAGCATCATCAGGTGACATCCTTTGAGTTTCATTTTCAGCTGGGAGCGCCCCCCAGGGCTGCATCATTCCCAGGCCGCGTGGGTCCGTCCCTGCGGCATGTATCCCTTTAGTTCATGTTTTCAGCTTACTTTATCGAGGGTGCCCCTCGGGCTGCATCATCCCCAAAGTCGCTCGGGACCGACCCAGCGGTGATCATCTCTTTCTGCGTCTATCTAAATGGATTTGCTCCTTCGTGTCTAACGTGCTTGACCTAATCGCCTGCTCGATTGACACCAACTGATGGAGCTGCTCCTTCAAGGCACGACGCCTGTGCATGGGTCCATCCCTGCAACGTTGACAAACATGGACGGCTGAGCTCTGGCCACGGCAACCCCGCAGGGCGCCACCTCACCAAGCCTTCAGTGCGTCGTCACCCTCCTAGAGCAACCAGCAGCTGGCCGGCAGTTGTAATGGCAAACCATCGCTTTTCTCATGATGAACTCGCAGGATCTTTTTAAGGAGCAACATCCGGCGAGGCCTCCGCGGCGTCTCCTTCGCTCTCGTCCACGCGAACCGCTTGCATGTTAAAGGGGGGGTACCTGAGCATCGCGACTCATGGGCTCTTACTGGCTCTTCAGCCCTCACCCTCTGGCCTTGTCCACTTGAGGGCCGGGACCTGAGGACGTAGAGCACGAAGGGGAGCAAAGACGAGAGGGAAGAGGCACGTGGGGACCTCGCCAGGCAACTCCTCGGCTGCCAACGCGCGGGCCCGGTGCCACGCCAAGGACTGGTTTCAGACTCCCGAGACAAGTCATTCTCCGGAAACACTAGCTGTCACAGCACCAACCTCGCACCTAATGCAGTCCCACTTTGGCGACATCACGCTCCTTTCTCACTGAACGATGGCTGCTTGAGCGCTAAAGGGGACCTCCTGAGCATCGCGACTCAAGGGTTCTTACTGGACCCCGGGCCGCTCACCTCCTGGCCTTGACCACGGCATCGCGACCTGGCATACTAGCGACGGCTGAAGCCTGCCTTGGGACCAAGACCTGTCAGCACAGAGCGTCAAGTCCTCGCGAGGTTTGAAAGGAGGAACTAAGCTAAGACGGGACAAGCACACCTCACCACTTCATGATAAGGATCATACTAACAAATGGAACTACAAGCACCTTACAAACCCCCGCTGGGTGTGTTCTTCGATTCCTCGCAGGGAACAAAAGGAGCAGATCCTAAAGAGTGCTAACTACGCGCGCCTCCGCAAGAGACGCCATCATCAACAGTGGGCCGTCAGCCACCGGTGCCAACCCCATACAGATCAGTGGCGACGGCGGCCCGACGAGCCCGCCCTGCTCTGGTGGCGACGCAAGCTCGGGGGTTCGTAGCTGTCGTCGCTCGTCTCCGGGGTGGAGAGGAGCTCGGCGGAGTCGCTGGATCCTCCGACGCTTCCGCTACCTGAGGAGCTGCTGGGGAAGCGGTTGACGAGCCTAGTCCTTGCCGCACAGGTCCCCGGCCGCCTTTCTCAGGGAAGCACTCCAGCCGGCATCCCTCCATGTCGAAGACCTTGAAAAACATCAGGGAGGCGCCATCGTACTCGAGGTGGATTGCGAGGGCGCTACCCGTCCTACCGACCCGGGCGATCTCACCCCAACCACGGGTCAGGTAGACCCTGCCCGGAGCGACGACCTCGACCTCCACTTCGGTCGTAGGGGCACTGCAGTCAGCATGCTACGGCCAAAGCTCGATAGGCCCCCTCGGCGGGCTCTCGAAGGCGAAGGAAGGAGGGAGGCGAATCCAGGACCGAGGAGGCATGGCGGCGTGAAGCACGAGCTCGCAAGAAGAGCCTTTGGTGTGAACCCCTGGAGGAACAACGCGCACCGCCGTGACCCGCCGGCGGCGACGGCGCCTCTGGCGATGCCGCTCGGCGCCAATACCTTCAGGGCCCTCGACCCGGGCATACAAGGGCAGTGGGAATCCCAGTGGTGGCCGCTCGAACCATGGCCTCGACACCTCCTGCCAAGCACCTCCTTCCCCGTGGCAAGAGACGAGCCGTTTCTTCAGAGGAAGCGGGAGAGGACTCTCTCGGGGGGCCTTCCCCTTCTCTTCGGCAGAAAACCGATAGATCGGTGCCATTGGTGAAGGGAGGAGCAAGGACGAAGAGGAATACAAAGAGTAGTGGAAAGAGATGGATTGGAAGGGCTCGTGTCATTCCATACATATAGCCGAGGGAGGCCAACCGACGGCCTCCATGATCACAGGTAATGATGACCCGTTTTGCATGCAGGGACATGTCAATTCGTGCAGTTACCGAGGCATCGTGGGGGAGCCAGGACACCCACGTCCAATCAACCGCCACGCGGCGCCCAAGGCCATAGGCTATTGGGGCCCACGGCGCTTCACACTTGCCTCTTCGCTTCTCTGCTAAGCCAAGTCCAAGCGCGCCTTGGGCCCGGGGGCTACTATCGGCGTTCTGGGAACGGGGGTACCCAGACTTGCCTGCCTGCGGCCTGCGGCGTGGCTCAAGGAGTGGCCCAGTACGGCCCATCTTCATCAGCACATGCTCAAGACCCTCGTGAGGGGCCAAGCCTCGCGGGGCGGACGACAGGAGGCTTCCTTAGGCACGGCCTTGTCCGGATGGCTCGCGAGGAGGCGAAGAGATCAAGGCGGGGTACCTCACGAGGTGCCCGTGACGCAAGCCATGATGACCAAGGCCAGGCGGGCGCCGGCCAACGCAGAGTCCTTGTTTCCCCTTTGGTGCAAAGGGGCAAGCGCAGGCATGGGTATCAAGCAAAGGCAAACATTTCAGTGCAACAAGACCAAGACCAGTAGGACGGCAGAGCGGAGGTCATCGTGGAGCCCAAACCAGCATCATCGTCAGGGTCTTTGGCAGGCGAGGACCAACTTTAGTCAGGATAAGTGTACAAGATGTTCCCCTTCAAAATGGCCAATTGTTGGCGCCCTTCCCGCTCCATATTCGGGAAGAGGCCCGGGGCCTTCGCCTATAAATAGGACTAGCCACCTACAGGGTAGAGGAGGATCTGGATCGGATCCGCATCTGAGACACAGAGAGAGAGGCGACTGAACTCCCCTAGCAGTTCGTCGCCCCAGCGAAGAACAGACCCTCGCGAGGCTGTTCTTCCCTTGTACTATTCTTTGTTAGCCCCAGAGGCAATCCACACACCACAAACTGGAGTATGGTATTACACCACAATGGTGGCCTGAACCAGTATAAATCTCGTGTCCCTTGTGTTGTTCTTCGTGTAGTTTAGATCCTGGCAAGGCGGTGAGACATGGTAGGCTCGGGATGTGAGCTCCGCGTGCACCCCAGTGTTCAAACCTCAAGGGTCTGCCGGAACCCGAAATCTGACACTACTCTGTTTTTCCTTTCTCGTAACGGAAACTGAAAAAGCACCTGGAATAGTGTGTGAGAGCCAGGAGCCAATGGGTGTGCGGCACAAGTTCTAGAACCACGAAGATTTTACCACTCCTGTTTGTGTAGTTGCTTGTTTTTACTTTAGTTGTGGCTGATTTCTTCTTGTATCATAAATGAAGTCAAATAAAGCATTTCTGAGATCAAAGATGATTCCTCATTTCTACCGTTGCTATGTGCATGTGTGTGGCTTCGTTATGTAATTTTCATTCACTCAGTTCTAGGGCTTGAAGTTGGTGCTACTGCCTAGATTTAAATTAGTTGCCAATTCACATGTCAACTACTGAACCCTCATGAATATTCATCCATTCTGGTAGTTCTCATCTCACAGCCATTCTGAAGCACTCGAACCACAATGTCTTGAAATAGCCCACCATAGTTTGTTTTAAAAAAAATGTTTGTTTGCACCTCATCTACTGCTTGAAATATATTAAGCCTGAACCATCACACCTGCTTAGCATATGATGGGGTCCAAAATATGTATAACAGTTTAATTTTTTTGCATGGAAACGTTCACCCAAATTGCCATTAAGGGAAACCAGAGCTCGCTACAAAGTCGCAAATACTCCCTCCATTCCTAAATATAGGGTGTATAGTTTTTGGCACGGAAATTAAGGAACGCACATGGAAGGAAAATTTCATAAGTTTTGGATGAGATTACACCTAACTAATTGACATGAGAAAATAGAGGAGCTTGCCTAATATAAGGAAATGTAATTAAATCCCTGAAAACATTATCTAGACGAGTGGTGCAACGCAATACACCTTATATTTCGGATTTTTTCTCAAAAATCTATACACCTTACATCAAGGAATGGAGGGAGTACTAATCTTTATAACTATGTGCTTTCTTTTCTATATTTTCTGACAGGTGGCACATATGTTTGTAATGCCATATTTGTTGGTTTTTTCTGGAGGGTTATGATGTCATGTCTCTAACGTAGATTAAAATAAATGAAAGTTTAAAAATATGAGAGAAGTTGTCTTGACTAATTACAATGTTTATGTAAAAAAGAATAGTAGGATGTGTCATGTCTCTACCCGAATTTGTCGATGGATGTGCAGCACAAGTTACAGCACCAGGGATATTTTAAAACTCCTGTGTGTGTAGTTGCTTGTTTTTACTGTAGTTGCGGCTGCTTCCTTCTTGTATCATAAAAATATCCCTGCTGCTGTACTTGTGATGATGTTGTACTTGTGATTATGCTACCTGTCATCTTCTGAACTGACCCATTGCCGACTTCATTACGCGGGTATAATGATTTTGCAGGTACCCCGAGAGGCCCTTGAGTTTGCCGGAATGTCGATTAACTTCCGTTCTGGCAAATTCGGGTACTCCATATGTCCTATTTTCAGCAAAGGTCATGCTGAAATTTTCCGTGAATTTTAGCATGACTTTGCTAAAAATAGGACATATGGGGTACTTGCGACTAATGCATGGGCCGGGGTATCTTAGTACTTAATTAAGTAGGATCAACTGCCCCGCCATTCTTGCTGCATTAAACCATAGGTGGCAATAGAGCCAAGTGATTAGGCCCTACTTAGAATTCTCCTTCCCTTTTCTTGGTAGGGTATATTATTAGAAGATACCCTTATATATATATCAGTCAACCTAGGGTACCTCGGTATCGATAAACCCTAAATGATGAAAACTTAACTTAGCATTTAGGGTGCCTCGGCGTCGACAAACCCTAAATGATAAAACCTTGGCTTTTAGGGTGCCTCGGTGTCGATGAGAACCTAAATGATGTACGCTTAGGCTTTTAGGGTGCCTCGGCGTCGACAAACCCTAAATGATTAAAGCTTAGCTTTTAGGATGCCTCGGTGTCGACAAACCCTAAATGATGAGACCATGATCTTGTTCCTTGACAATAACCAACTTTTTGACCAAACTTTTTTCCTATTTAGAGCGAAACATGGCCCACAACAATGAGACCGGCGGTTCGGGCGGCAAGCAATTCTGGGAGCTGTCCCAGGAGATGGAGGAAGAACCTCACCGCTATGAGGACGCCGCGGAAGACACCAATCCTGACTACACAATCCCTAGTGGCGTCGGGGATGACACCACTGATGGTGCTGCTAAGGATGCCACCACTGATGATGGCGGCGCATGCACAGATGGCAGCCAACTGAAGAGGCAACGGAAGGACCGGCGCCCGAACATGCTCGGCACCGTCAAGGAGGAATTTACTAAAGTGAACTCCGACGGGCATCCAACAGCGCCCAAAGAATTAGTCAAGGGGTACTCGGTTCATCTCGGGTTCATTCTCCGGAGCACCGTCTCGATCAACACCGAGAATCTAAGGCATAAGGACCAAGGGAATTTGCGAAGCCTCCTCTTCACGAAGCTGCACGAACGATACAAGTTCCCCACTGACTTTGCAAACACATGCCTCTCAGGGAATAAAGTGAACAGTGTCGCCCTCACGAGGATGAGGATGGCCCTATCTACTTGGAGAAGCACGGTGAAGGCAATGATTGAAAAAGGTGATAGTTATGAGAAGATCAAGGCAAAAAATCCTTCAATCAGCGAAGATGACTACAAGGAGTTCAAGATCAAGTGCGAGAGTAGCACAACCTCCAAATCAAGTCAGTGGGGGAAAGAAATGCGGCAGTTGAACTTAGGGGTCCACCAACTCGGTCCCGACGGTTACAGAGTGGCGGAGCCTATATGGGACAAGGAGGACGCGGAGCGTGCCGAGCAAGGCCTACCACCCTGCTTCGAGAAATACCGTGACAAGCAGACCAGGAACTTTGTCAAGGCCCGGTACAAGGACGACCCGGTAACAAAGGAGCTTACCACGGATCCGAAGACCAGGGTGCTTGAGCTTGTTCTCATAAGGAATACACCCCCGCGTAATTAGCTCAATATGGTTGCATTCTAATTAATCCCCAATATTTCTAAATGGTTCACGTTCCTTCCGCAGGACACTGAAAGCCGTAGCGCGGGGTCGTCTCAGAGCTCCCCTTTCGACACCCCTTTAAATAGGGTGTTGAACATAATGAAAAACAAGGATAAGCTCAGTAAGCCGTCGTCAGTTGGTCATGTGGACGGCAAAGGCTTGTCCACAAAATGGTTGTCATACTATATCGCTGGTGGGTGAAAGGAGAAAAAGACCAGCTCGGAAAGCCAGTCGCGCTAGGTTGAAGCACTCAAGGCACAAGTGGCGCGGATTCCGGAGATTGTCCAAGAGCAAGTGCAACAACAACTGGGAACGACGCTCACCGCCATGGTGCCTACCTTGATCCAGGGGCTCACGACGTGGATTGCGGGCGGCGAACAAGGGCCGCCCCCGTTTCCCAGCTTCACGGCCAACAACTCACACAACGCGCAGGCGGCGCCATTGGTGTCTCCAGCGGAGGCGGTATACGTGTCTCCGGCGCCAGCACGGGCATTGGAGCTTAATGCACCCGGGTGTACGCCGGCCGGCACCTCGCCAGCAAGCGGCCCCTCCGTCAGTTGCACGCCCGTCGTTGGCGGTGCCTCGACATTAGACGAGCTCAACGGCATCACGGTAACTAAGCCTCTCGTCCGAATACTTCATCTCCTTGCCTTTGACTGGGCATCCCTAACGCCCTACATGTTTTCGTAGGGCGCCGCCGACGTTCCGTGCACTCTCCTGCACTTCATGGGCGGCGAGTTGGTCGATGTCGCCAAGGGCAGAATCGTTCAACTGGGCAACCCCGTGTTCCAATATAATCCGATGCCACCCACCGTGTATAGGGTTGAACTGGTTCGGGTGCTGCCAGGCTACGACGAGTTGTTACCTCCGATTCGACCCGCTGGGGCCGACGAAGATGATGTGATGACCCTCAGCGCCTGCGTAAGCTGGACCCTACTTTGGCCGAAGAGCCAAATTCATTTGGGGGCGGGGGACACCACCCCATAGACAAGACCGCCAGTCGTGCCGGCGCCAAGCCATGGCAAGACCGCTGCAAGGCTACCGGACATGCCGGACATCCCTATGGCATATGATCCGGACATGCATATGGCACAGGATCCGGACGACGATGACAATGACGATGATACATTTACCAACATTGATAAGTACTTGGCCGAACATGGTACGGTGACGAATTCTGTGGACCTCCTTCTCAAGAACCGAACCCTGAAAAAGACGACCGCGATCTAGCTGGTATGGCAGAGAAACCCAATTGCAATAGGCGTCGTTTGGCATTTAGTTCTCAGGAGACTCCTCCAGCTGCTGCCTTCACCAAGCCTCAGATAGCCGAGGTGCGAAATATTATCAGCCCCAACACGCTCAAGAAGGCGGTCTGTGAGCAGAACTCAATCCCATTACAGTAGATCAAGAAGAAGGGACAGAAACGAAAGACTAACAAGGGCACCGGTGCGAGCCAGCCGGTACCGAGTACGATCCGTGCTCAGGATGGGCCACCTTCACCTAAGGATATCTCGAGGAGGGTGCATGTGGCGGGTAGGGCGATGCTACCGACAAATATGCTTAATGCTGCAACCGGTGCTATGCGGAGTCTGCATGACAGTGTTCTCTCTTTGGAGAAGCGGCGTCTCTCCCAGAATGATGTGGCGTACCCGGTTTTCGTGGCCAAGGTGCCAGAGGGCAAGGGTTTTATGGATAGCGCCATCGGCGGTGCGATCGTCCTGCGGTTTGATGACATCTTTGCTATGTTTAACCTTCATCCGCTGCACTACACCTTTGTTCGGCTGTTTTCACTTAGTATGGAGATGCGGATCATTAGAGACAAGACCCCGGACATCGGGATAGTCGACCCCTTCTACATGTGTGCCAAGATCTTGGGTAGCGCTGGGGACCGACAAGTCGCGAGTTCACACCTCGAAGGCGTCATTCTGGAAAATCCAGATAAGGATAACTTCCTCGTGCCTTACTTTCCCGAGTAAGTCATCCCCTAACCGCCCCGTAACATATGATTTCTTAGATTTCGATCATTCTTATTTTTCTAACATTCTGTGTTCTGTGCAGTGACACACATCGCACACTCATCCTCTTAAGCCCGAAATATTCCATGGCCACGTATTTCGACCCAGACCGTGACTCCAAGATAGACTACACAAATATCAAGAAAGTTCTTGATGATGCTCTCCCTGGCTATGCCACATCTGGAGGCACCTTTAAGAGGCCAGTTCATAGGTACGGCAGGCATGTGTTCACCCATAATACGATGTTCCCCTGCGTGAAGCAGCCACCTGGCGGTCAGAAGGAAGCCTACTACGCCCTCCATCACATGTGGGTGATCGTACGGGACCATAATCACCTTCTGCTACCAAATAATCTCAAAGATTGGGCCGCAAGCTTGGCGGCAATCCAGGACGTGGACATCTGACAAGAATTCTTTCGCATCCAGTCGGAGTTTGCAGAAATCATCCATCAAGATGTCCTTTGTACCTCGGGGCAGTTCTACCTGAGATATCAACCGTCCAACAGTGAGATAGACACAACGCTACAAATGCAGGCTGACAACGCCCGTGACTTCATGACCATCACGAAAGACGGCGGCTTCATCCACATTCCGGTCCCATGAGTCGAGTCGAAAGTAGTGATGCTATGTGTAGTTCAGAAACATCGATTAGCTCATGTTGTCATTAAACTTTAATGAACTTGTATGTCCCTTTGGTTTGGACAGACGTTCAACTTAGATGTAATCGATGCTATTTATTAGTAGGACCATGAATCGTGCTATTAATGTCTTGCTTTTCTCTTCCGATCCTTTTGTTGCATACTTATATATTGCTTATGTATTGTCTGTTGTTTGGCTAGTGCATAGAGATGTCGTCGTATGTCGTGTACAAGGGTAAGGTTCCCGGAGTCTACCATGACTGGGAGGAGTGTCGGAGACAGGTTCACCATTACAGTGATAACAGTTACATAGGGTACACCACTAGGGCGGAGGCGGAATCTAGATACGCGCGCTATCTAGCGGGAGAGAGGAGGGAGTGTTGGAGGAACCGGATGAAGACCAGTTTCATCGCGATGATGCTCATTGTGATGACCGCAGCTCTCTTCTATGTGATGGTAGTTTAGATGATCGATATCGACTTGTAATGTGAAGAAAAACTCGCTACTCGCGGTCTCGAGACTTGCAATGTTCTATCTTTGTTCGGTCTTTTGAATTCAGAGACTAATATGATGAATTGTATTCGGAGACTAATCTTCTATTGTATTCGATGAATCTGTTGTTGCTGTATGGTGATGTCTATATTCTGTCCAATAATATATTTTGTAACCTGTGCAAATATCAGAAAAGAAAAATAATAATCCCTAATATTCATATTAATGGCGCACCACTCAGCACTCTAATGGCGCACTGTAGAAAGGATACTATTGGCGCATCACCCCAAAGTGCGCCATTAGTATGCCAAATCACATGGGTAAATATGGCCCCCTAGGAGGCATACTAATGGCGCACTGCATGGTGCGCCATTAGTATACCAGATACTAATGGCGCACTAGTGGTGCGCCATTAGTATTTAATACTAATGGCGTGGTGCTAGTGGCACACGAGTAGTGCGCCATTAGTAGGCAAAACTGGTGCGCCACTAGCACGCCTTTTCCTAGTAGTGGTTGTATTGTTGGTTGCCTCTTCCTGGGCAAAATGCATCTGGACGACGTACTTCAAGTGCTCCCCTCAGGGTGCGGCAAGAAGCATGCCAGCCCCCACACCTTGTAGCGAAAAGGCACCATCAAAATATATAATCCATTCTTGGGGTGCCTCCTTGCCGGGGATAACTGTTTCTGTCACTTCCTCATCAGGGGTTGGCGTCCATTCTGCAATAAACTCTGCCAACACCCTACTTTGAATTGTTGATGTTCTCTCAAAATTCAGACCAAAACTGGACACTCCAAAGCCCACTCCACTATTTTGCTAGTAGCCTCAGGGTTTCGGAGTATCCTTTGCAACGGGAAGCGAGTGACAACCGTGATCTCATGGGCTTGGAAGTAGTGGCGCAGTTTCATTGAGGCCATGATGAGACCAATGATCAGTTTTCCTAGGCCAGAGTACCTCGATCGAGCCCCCTGTAACAAGGAACCGACGAAGTACACTAGGTGTTGCACAACTTTCTTCCCTGCCGTTTCCTTGGGGTTGCTATCGCTGCCCTGCTCACTTCTGCCCTGATCATTATCTGACTCTACAGGTCCTTGCTCACTCTCTGCCTCGTCCACTTCCCAGTGTGCCACCAAGGCTGCACTAACCACTTGGTTGGTTGCCGCTAAGTATAGCAGCAACAGCTCTTGTGGTTTGGGAGAAACCAAGGTGAGCATAGAAGAAAAGTAGGCCTTCAACTCTTGCAGGGCCGCATCTGCTTCTGGGGTCCACTTCATGGGTCCTACCTTCTTCAAGATTTTGAAGAACGATAGGGCATGCTTGGCAGACTTGGAAATGAATATTCTTAGCGCGGCGACGCACCCTGTCAGACGCCTCACATCCTTCACTATCCATGGTGCTTGGATCTTCTCGATGGCTTTGATCTTGTCGGGATTGGCTTCGATCCCCTGATGGACACAAAGAACCCAAGTAGCTTGCCGGAGGGAACGCCAAAAACGCACTTCTCTGGGTTGAGCTTCAAGTTGATCTTGCACAGATTTGCAAACGTGTCCTCCAAATCCTGGATAAGAGTTGCTCTGTCCTTGGTTTTGACCACAATGTCATCTATATAAGCTTCAATGTTTCTGCCCTTGCAAAAGTAGACCCGACACTTTTTAACCTGAATGGCATGCAGATAAAATAGTACGTACCAAATGGGGTGATGAACGAGGTCCTCTCTTTGTCTTCCTTGGACATGAAGATCTGGTGATATCCAGAATGCATACGGGAAGGAAAGCAAATCGCAGCCTGAAGTGGAATCCACGATCTGATTGATGCGCGACAAGGGAAATGGGTCCTTCGGGCAAGCCTTGTTGGGATTTGTGAAATCTATGCAAAGCCTCCATTTCCCGTTAGCCTTCCGGACTACTACTGGATTTGCTAGCCAAGTGGGATGTAGCACTCCTCTGACCAAAACAGTTGCTTCAAGATTCTTGATCTCCTCTGCAATAAACTGTTGCCTCTCCAAGGCCTGCTTTCGTACTTTCTGCTTGATAGGTCTGCATGTGGGCAGATAGCAAGGTGGTGCTCGATTACCTCCCTGGGAACACCGGGGATATCAGATGGTTGCCAGGAAAACACATCGATATTCGCCCATAGGAAGGCAACGAGCATGCTTTCTTATTTGTTATCGAGGGTGGCGCTGATGGTGAAAGTACCATCAACGCCAGCCAGCCCTGCCGGGACCTTCTTCACTTGTGGAGTAGTAACCTTGGTCCTTTTGCTGTTGGAACTCTCCGGCAAATCATCAACAGGCGTAGCACACTCCAAAGAGGTACGCTTCCCGGATTATTTGCCAGCATCCTTGCTATCCTTCTTCTTTCCTCTGCTTTCCTTAGCGGGAACTGCTGCTACCGCTGCCTCTGCCGTGGCTGCGTGCCGGTACATCTTGTCCACGCAAATGATTGCGTCCTTCTAATCTGATGGGATGGAAATGACTCCAATTGGCCCAGGAATCTTCAAGGTATTGTAGGCGTAGTGGGATGCCGCCATGAATTTGGCCAGGGCTGGTCGTCCAAGGATCCCATTGTATGGCAAGGGGAGGTCAACCACATCAAACACAATCTTTTATGTCCGATAGTTCAATCCCCCTCCAAATATCACAGGCAACGTGATCTTTCCCTTAGGATGACTCCTGCCGGGATTAACTCCTTGAAACATGCCAGTCACCTCTAACTCCTCTTCTGCTATCTGAAGCCTGTTGATAACCTTTGGGGAAATCAGATTCAACCCAGCCCCGTCGTCGACCAATAACTTAGTGTCCTTGAGGTTGCGAAATTTTGGAGAGACCAACAATGGCAAACACCCTACCGAAGTGGTACGGTCAGGATGATCCTCTTCGTCAAAGATGATGGGCATGTGTGACCATTTGAGTGGTTTCCGGGCCTCTGGTGCTGGTTCCACGACATTAAACTCACACACCCACCGTTTGAGTTGGTGGTGAGAGGTGTCCAGGGATGCACCCCTGTCAATGCACAGGGCATCAGTGGCCTTCTAAAACTCTTACTCACTGGTTTCCTCTTCATCCCCTCCATCACTCTCATCATCACAGGCTTCCTTCTCTTGACCTCTGGTGGGTTTTTCTTAGTTTCGAAAATGTTTGCCAGGGCAATTTGCTTCACCGCCTCGACACTTATTGGCAACAACATTCTGACCCTTTTCCTTGTCGCGCTTCTAGTACTCAGCTCTTTGCCTCTTGACAAGCTGCTAAACCTGATAACATTCTTGAAGGTCATGGCCCTTGGTCTGATCAATCTTGCAATACGGTCCATCGCCTATCCCCGCCGTCTCGGCAGCCGCAGTTTCCCGGCAGTTAGCACACACGGCAACTTCCTTGCCGGGGACTTCAGCCTTGGTTGTCTTGCCGGTACTAGGCGTACCCGTTCCTTCAACAGTCATCACTGCCTTATCCTTGCACCTCTTATTGTGCTTCTTGCTCTTCTTCTGACAGGTGGATTCATCATCTTCTTCTGAATCAATATTGATGCAGTCCTCCTATTCGGGTAACTGCGTTCCTTCCTCCATTCGAGCACACTTATCCACCAGGGTGTAAAGCTCCTTCACAGTCTTGGGCAACCATACATTCATCTTGGAACGAATCCTGCGGTTGCACACATTGGACTGGAAGGCGGCTATCACAGCTGCCAGATGGATGTTCGAGATATTCCTGTGGACTCTGCTGAATCACTACAAATACTTTCGGAGAGTTTCTCCTCCTTTCTGCTGGAGAAGCTGCAAATCGCTGGGCCGGCCTGGTTCTCGATGGCCGTCAGTGAAGGTGCCAATGAACTCATGGCAAAGGTTAGACCATGACAAAATGGAGTTCTCCGGCAGGTGCATCAGCTAAGACCTCACATTGGACTTGAGAGCCAAAGGAAAGTAGTTGGTGAATACCTTCTCATCTCTTCCCCCGACAGCTTGGACGGCAATGGTGTAGATGCTAAGACACTCTACAGGGTTGAGCCTCCCATCATACTTCTCGGGTATCTCTGGCTTGAACTTGCGGACGGACGACCAACAGACTTGCCGCAGCTCATGAGTAAAGGCAGGGCACCCAACTCAAAAAGCAGGCACCCTCCAATATCGAGCGCAGGCTTGTCAATGTCAGGACCATTGCACCCATTGGTCCGGCGGCGGTCGTTGCGATGTTGCTCAACGACAACGTGCGCGTCTTCCCTCCACATGTCCTCCGGGGCTTGCTGTCGATCTGGACATGCTCGAGGGTCAGAAGAGGCCATCGAGACGTCGTCAGGCTCTTTATGTTGTCAAGCTCGCGCTGGTTGCCATGGCGGGGACTGCACTGTGGGGGTGGCCCCTTCCGTACGACCAGCAGCACGAGCCGTTGTCATCACTTAGGGAGGTCGTGTCGGGCCAGCTTGCAGTGATCCCCCAGCCTTGGTGAAGTGGAGCAGGCTCTAGATGGTGGCACCCCACTCGTCCATCTGCTCTGCTACTGGCGGGAACCTGAGTAGTAGCTGATCCCGCACCATGGCATCCGTAGCCGTGCTCGGCATGGGTGATGACGATGCAGATCATACCGTTCGTCGGCTTCTGACGGTGCCAGCAGCAACAGTACTACACCCCCGCTATTTCGGAGAGGCCACCTAGATGGCACGGTGGCGCGGCGAAGGCGCTTGAGGGCCAGCGGCTCCGTCGGGCGTAGCGGCTTGGTCGACTCGCCCAGGGGGAGGCGCATGCGCTGCAGTCACTCCCGTGACAGGGGCGGCTGGAGGGCGATAATTCTCCCCTAACTGAGCGCCACCATTGTGGCTGTGCCCGTCGGCGAGAGGAAGAGGTGTGGGCGGAGTAGTCCCTTCACCCGTACCTCGTGGAGTGTGGCCGTCGGGGTGTTGCTGATGTCGCTCTCGTCAGGTGTCTTCCGCTCCTGCTTCATCCGTGGAGGAAGTGGTGATGGCGCTGCCTGCTCCGAGCACATCCCCAGAGGCGTCCACATCCTCACGTGCCTCCGCACCTCCCATAGCATTGGTAGTTGCAGGTAGCGGAGCCTTTGAGGTGGACGGGTGATCCGAAACATCGGATTTCTTCTTGGGCGCCATGCTTGATGGCGCCGTCAAAGACGAAGATGGCGATGAAGATGACGCGTTGCACACACTTTTAGGTTCACGCAAGTGACGCCCCCCTACCTGGCGCACCAAAGATGTCATGGGAAACCACGGCCACCGATGGGACCAAGGGTCGCTTGTTGGTTCGGCTGGGGGATGTCACATTACACAAAGAGCAGAGGAGCATGGGTCAGTACGGTAGGGATCACACGAGCAATTTTACCCAGGTTCGGGCAGCCGCGAGGCATAAAACCCTACTTCTGCTTTGGTGGATTGATGGTGGAAAAATGGTGGTGGATCATAGTACACTTTCCCGGGTTTCCAACTTTCCAACCCTTTCC
Source organism: Triticum dicoccoides (assembly GCF_002162155.2). Classification (NCBI taxonomy): domain Eukaryota; kingdom Viridiplantae; phylum Streptophyta; class Magnoliopsida; order Poales; family Poaceae; genus Triticum; species Triticum dicoccoides. The sequence goes on along the minus strand of NC_041391.1, from coordinate 668,436,373 downwards.
AACCCTTTCTACGGTTGCCACGGGTTTCCTTTTATAGATCAAGGGGTCACCACAATGGCAAATAAGTAATTATGCACTGATATGATAGCAAAAAGTGCTATCATACCTAACTCTGCAGGCTGATAGAGCGCATTAAAAGCTCCGCTCAATGTCGCATCGTTGTTGTCGGGCTTATTTTGCCAGCTTCGTGTCTGCTTGTTCGACACGTTGCACGATGGGTGTCATCTGTTGGCTTTCCTGTAGAAAGAGTCCTCCATGTGGCGAATGGCTGCCACTTAATCACTCTATGGCTTGACACCGCACTGATTGATGATGTGGGTCATGGTGGAGTGGTTGATGAGGTGTTTCTTGGCTCCGTGAGTCCCGGCAGGCACTGCCGGGACGTCTTGGGTATTCACTTCCGGGGGCGGCTTCGCCCTCATCAAGCTTGTTTGCCTGCAAGGGAGGCTTTTCTCCTGGTGGTATCTTGCTTCTCTGGCTTGTTCTTGGTTATCTTGCTCTGTATGTTGGTCCTTCGAAGATCTTGGTCTCTTACTCTGGCATAGCCTGGTGCCATAATCTTGTTCCCGTGCCTGTGAGGGTAACATACCCAGGGTCTGTTGCAACGACATGAGTTGTCAATTCAACCACACCTGGAGATTAATTATCCGCAGCAAACTGATTAGTAGCAAAGTAGTATGGTAATTTTGATAGTAGTAGCACCAGCAATAGTAACGGTAATAGTGATAACAATGATTTTGTAGCAGTAACGATAGCAAGTGCAATAGTAACAATAGCAGTAATACCTAAGCAAGAACAATATGAGAGAAATTCGTAGGCATTGGATCGGTGAATTCTTTGGATGATATTCATCATATAATAGTCATAACCTTGGGCGATACGGCACTAGCTCCAGTTCATAAATATAATGTAGGCATGTATTCCGTAAATAGGCATACATGCTTATGGAGAGAACTTGCATGACCTCTTTGGTCCTACCCTCCCGTGGTAGCAAGGTCCTATCGGAAACTGCGGGATAATAAGGCCTCCTTTTAATAGAGAATCGGAACAAATCATTAACACACGATGAATACATGAACTCCTGAAACTACAGTCACCATCGGGAAGTGTCCCGACTTCTGTCACTCCGAGTTTGTCGGATCATAACACGTAGTAGGTGACTATAACTTGCAAGATCGGATCTAGAACATAGATATAATGGTGATAACATAAACGGTTCAAATCTGAAATCATGGCACCCAAGCCCAAAGTGACAAGAATTAAGCATGGCAAAGTCATAGAAACATCAATCTCAGAACATAATGGATACTAGGGATCAAGCCCTAACAAAACTAACTCGATTACATGATGAATCTCATCCAACTCCTCATCGACCAGTGAGCCTATGAAGGAATTACTCACTCCCGGTGGGGAACGTCATGAAATTGGCGATGGAAAAGGGTTGGTGATGACGATGATCAAAGATCCCCCTCTCCGGAGCCCCAAACGGAATCCAGATGTGGCATCCTCATGAAGAACAGGCGGTGGCGGCGGCTCCATCTCGTGAAACGCGATAATTCTTTCTCCCTAATTTTTTTATCCAAATATGTGATTTTATAGTATAAGGGTTGGAGTCTGCGGGGCCACCAGGTGGGGAAAACGCACCTGGGCACGCCTGGGGGGAGGGGCGCCCTGGTGGGTTGTGCCCACTAAGGTGCCCCGCTCCGGTGGTTCTTGGTTCCAGAAATTGTTATTTATTGAAAAAAATGTACTCGCAATGTTTTGTGCCAATCCGAGAACTTTTATTTCTGCACAAAAACAACACCATGATAGTTCTGCTGGAAATAGCGTTAGTCCGGGTTAGTTTCATTCAAATAATGCAAATTAGAGTCCAAAAGAAGAGGAAAAGCATTAGGAAAAATAGATACGTTGGGAGACTTATCAACCACCAATACGGAAAGTGGGCCCCGCGCCTTGACACAAGGGTGCGCCCCATGCTTTTAAAATTTATTGCACAAAAAGTGAACAGAATGTGCAACCACAACTTTGTCTGCCTTGAAACAAAGGTGTCATTAGATCGTTGTTACATGGCGCACACTGCGTATGCCTCATCATTCCAATTGTTTAATTGGCCTTCCCGTGGTCGTCCATGATTCAAGCGGTTGCCAAATCCCCTCTCCAATAGAAAAAACATCGTCTTCCCCATTCGACTCTCCCTTACTCAATCTTCTCGCTAACTATCGCTAGCACCATGCATTGCACTTGCTCTATCAGCAATCGCATAGGCGAAAATATGGAGCTATGAAGTTTACAAGCCCGGTTCAGGGAGGAACACCAGATGCAACTCCATAGCAACCACACCATCCACATTGTTGGGGATATAACTCCGAGGTGTGACCCACCCAGGAGGGGCCGGGTTACACCGTTGGCGGTTTAACATGAAGAAGGCCCAAGTAGGCCTAAGAGGATGGAGTGCAGAGATGGCGGCTCATAGGAGTGGGCCTGGCGGCAACCCAAGACCCGGACATGTGAACCGCCATATGGTGGCTTGTCTATTAAGGCAAGGTATTTTAGAAACTAGGCTGGTCACATTGTGTGACCCGGCTCAGACTCTTGTAAGCCGTCGGGCTTCGACCTGTGTATATAAAGGGAAGACTCAGCGGCAGGTTAAGTCAAGAAACAATCGATCGAGAGCTTGGACAAGCGTACTCGCTCCCTTGTAGTCGAAATTCAATCAATACAACTAGAAGTAGGACGTATGCTTTTACGTCGTTGTGAGGGGCCAAACCTGGGTAAATCCTTTGTGTCCTTTGTCCCGTTCAACCCCTTCGAGCTAACCTATGTCACGATGGCTCCACAGCTAAGTCCTTTCACAAGGGCATCTGCCGTGACAAACCCACGACATAAATTCCGTTTTATTAGCATAATCCATGCATAACTAGGCAGTCCCTTCTTTGTCAGGGTTTATTCTCTTTAATCATTTCAACGCTCATGTGCGCACAATTATTCTTAATTAGAGCAAACCGGCATATCCACTTTTATAGGCACGTACCCACAATATATTCCAATTATAGCCAATAAGCATATTCTCTTTTATCGTCAAATAGTGCGGGGACGCACAACAGTTCATATCTGTGCCCGCCCATTGGCACGCACCAAAACGACCAATGTTTGCAAGGCAAGATATAAATTTAAAAAGTGATGTGTTAAAGGATCGAACTCGCGACCTCAAAAACTCGACCACGGGCTACTAGCCACTAGGATAAATGGGTCCTGCTAACCAATGGCTAGCCCGAATGTTTAAGAATATGCCGCAGCATCAGATTCAAAACAATTTTTTGTTTTTTAGAATTTTTTTCGAAAATAAATTAATATTTATGAATTGCAAAATATTTTTGGAAACATGAACAATTCTTGAAACCCCGAATAGTTTTCAAAAATACGAATCATTTTTTGAAAATTTTGTTCATTTTTAGAAAAAAGGCGAACATCATTTGAAATAGGTAGATTTTTTTGAAACTTCATAAACATTTTTTGACAACAGGAACCTTTTAAGAAAACACAAACATTTGCTGAATGCGTGAATATGTTCTGAACATTTAGAAATAGTTTAGAAAATCTGCTTTATAACCCCGAACATTTTCTAAAATTTCTGAACATTTCACTAAAACAAGAATTTATTTAGAATATGTAATATTTTTAAGATGCAACTTAATTTCAAAATCATGATTTGTTTTATAATACACAAACTTTTTTTCGAAAAATGCAAATTTTATTAATTTTGAACACATTTTGGAATGGGAACAAAAACAGTTTTGAACATTTTACAAGATAGGAAACAAAAAATTTAAATTCTGATTTTTTTTCGAATATATGGAAAGGAAATTTAAACTTTGAAAGATTTTTTCAAGATTTCACCTTACGAGATAAAGGAAAATAATCGAAATTGGAAAGAAAAAAGAATCAGGAATGAAAAAGGGAAAGGAACAGGAATTTTTTTTAGAAACAGACCAAAGAAAAAAAGCAAATGGGTCGGCCCAGTCGTGGGCATCCTGTGCGAAGCTCTGACTATTTGACGCTTCGGTCCGCAAATAGGCTACATCAGCTATGTGGGCAGATAAATAAGTAGGCCGGCCCATGAATGAAAATTGTTTTTTTTCTTTTATAGCAGACGGATGCACAAAAATTTAGTACCACCTCGGATAGAAAAAGCTTTACATAGGTGAACGGATGAAAAAATCGAAGAAACACACCTTGCTTTATATATATATATATAGGGTGAGTCTATTATAATAACACCCTCTAGAGTCTTATTCTGCACAACAAACCCTTATTCTGCTAACACCACGGAGCGACCCGTAACTAATCCAACAAAATAACCCACTTTAGCCTCCTCGCCCACCACCTCCCCT
>NC_041391.1:668420733-668431474 GCF_002162155.2 Triticum dicoccoides | reverse complement strand
CCCACCCGCCTCCTCCTCAAACTTCCTCCTCCCCGCCGGCCGCACCCCCACCACATCCCACTGGCCACCTAGAAGCACTGCTCCGCCGGCCGCCCCGCGCCGTTGCCGGTCCACCAGCACCAAATTGGCCGCGGTGCTCGCTCGCCTCACCGCCGACCGGCCTCCTCTCTCCTTCCGGCCGACGCCTCCTCCTCTCACCCACCAAGCCCCTAGGCGGAGCCCCGCCCCACCACGGATCACCGGATCCCGCCCGCCATGCGACTATCATGCGCCGCCCCGCACCTGAACCCAGCGGCTGCCCCCACTAACCTTCCCCTGGCGAGGGCGAGGTGCTGCACCGACGTGGCGGCCGCCAAGGCTTCCCCTCCTCCGGATCTGGCGGCCATGGAGTTGGGGATGCGTGGGATGACGTTCGGCTACTATGCAGCTCACTACGCCCACACAGGTGAGTTTTTTTGTTCAAGCTGCAGCTCACTCCGCCCCCATCTCGTGCGGGCACCCCATCTGGCGACTACGGCGGTTGCTCTCCAAATCCTGACACCCGCATCTGTGCTGCAGGGAAGTAGTAGGAGAGCTGCATCCTCCTCCTAGTGCGGGCTCATAGATGGCCGCCGCTTCACCTGCCCCCATCCCGATGATCTCTGAGATGCCCCCCCCTCGCTGTCTCTTTCTTTGAGAGGGGATCCAAAGCGTGGCGAGCCTGCCGGATCGTGTCGTCGCCAGAGCCACCATGTGAATCGCACGAGCACACACGTATATGCAGTAAGCACTGAAACTTTCACTCATTAGCTGTGAGGAGATTCACTACACCACTCACCACTTGATACGATTCGGTTTTGTTGTTTGCAGAAGGTTTTCTTGTCTACAAGGAATCGGCAGTACCCGGATTTCGCGTGTGACTGCGGTCCACAGTATGGGCACCTGCAGCTCTCTCTCCATCCCGTGGAAGTACATCACGAGCAAAAGGTCCTGGAGCATGCGGTTCTGTTCTGCGTCAGGGAGACACGCCTCCAGCTGTGCTACTCGCTGGGATTTTGGCCTGAGAGGACAACGACAGCCACACGAAAAGTTGTGCTTGTGCAGGTCTGCTGCCTCCGGCCTAGCTGTGGTGGCCACATGGCGAGGCGCGCCCCCACCTGGATTCCACCCCCATGCATGCAGTTCGGTGCTCCTTTATGTGTGGTTAATCGGAGCACCGGTTCCACCGACGTAGCTATTGTTGCAGTTTTGTTGCCATTTTTTGCAGTTCCTGTAATTTGGATAGCGAGCCTCCATCCATGCGGTTTGCCAGCGCATCCATGCAGTACGGCGCGCGTGTGTGTGCAGTACTATTAGAACCTGATGATTTGCTTTGTAGAAAAGGATGGAGCAGTCCACTTGGCTGTAGTGGATAAAAAATGAAAGACAAAAATTTATACAAATTAAAAAAATGAAGTTCACTAGAGTCGACACAGCGGCCCAACTCCTCGTGTAGTGCAGTCCGTTGGTGCACAGCTTGTAGACGCCAGAATCTTGGTCAACCCATGTTTATATAAAAAAAGTTAAAAAAAACAAAATCATAATGATGTGGTTCACTTATGCCCGACATGAAGCGCACTTCACTTACTTGCCTAAAAAAATAATGGTGTTGTTTCATGTGTCTCAAAAATTAGTTGATTGCGTCAACACATGCAGTGCGTTTGGTTCTCGAATGTGGTTCACTTTTGAGAGTGATGCTGTTCACTTGCGCCCAACATGAAAGTGCAATTTTCTTAAACGAAACAACAAGATAGCAATGAGGTTCACTTTGACATATGTCGCGGTTCATTTGCCTCATCTCTGTGGTCCACTCTCGTTCATAAAAAACTTGGAAAAAAAGACAACAAAAACTCGTTTGAGAAAATGTACGTCCGACAACAGAAATAATGAAGTTCACTTGACTCTCTGATGCAGTGCGATTTTCAGTTTGAAGCAGTGCGTTCTTCTGTCCGACGACGATTTCTTTGTCACGAAAAAACAGTGTCCGCTTTTTGCTAATTTTAAAACTGCTCTTAAACCATAAGGAATTAGAAAGTGTGTTCTACATGAAAAAGTTGCGACTTGTCAACAGGTTTTGAATCCTTTTAAAACTGCTCTTAATCCGTAAGGAATTAGAAAGTGTGTTCTACATGAAAAAGTTGCGACTTGTCGTCGATATCTTTCCAACGGCATATCATTTGAATCCTTTTTGACAACTGGTTTGTAAAAATTTCAAGAAAAACGGTCGCTGCCACTTGTCGTCCACCGCACGATTTTCAAAATTAACTTAAAACTGTAAGGAATCTCAAAACCATTCCTACATATAAAAGTTGCGACTTGTCCATAGCTTTCCAACGACATATTACAAACCTCTTTTCGACAAACGGTTCAAAAACTAGAGTGAAAACAGTACCGAAAATTGCGAAAAATTCAAAAAAACAGAATTATGGGATTTAGTAAATTTGAAACTTCTCTTAAACCGTAATGAATTAAAGAAAATAATAGTTATAAAAAAGATACGCCTCGACGATATCTATCCAACGGCGTATCATTTGCTTCGTTCCGACGAGAGGTTTAGGACAAATCGCGAAAAAACACTCGATGCCACTCGTCATGAGCCGCACCATTTTCAAAACTGCTCTTAAATCGTGTGGAATCTTGAAACGTGTTCAACATGTCGAAGTTGCGCCTAATCCATAGATTTTCAACGATATATTACACGCCTCATTCCAATAAACGGTTAAAAAATTAGAGCGAAAACAGTACTGAAAAAATAACGCATGCAGTTTTTTCGACTAGAAGTTCACTCATGTGAGTACTGCAGCACACTTGGTTCGAAGAATGACGTGCACTTGCGTTCAATGTGCATTGCGAAGTGGTGTGCAGAATAGTTATTCTGCTAATATTAGCAGAATAGACCGTCTGTATATATATATGGATATATATATAGCAGAATACACGTTCACTAGTTTTAAAAATACAATGCTGCCAAATGTGTAATGATTTTGTATTTTAAAAATACAATGAAGATATTTAAATTTACACAATAATTTAAATATTTGTTGAAAAATTTAAATCCACATAAATTTGTGAAAAAGTTAATTTTACGTCTTCGAAGTACACAATAGTGAAAAAATGTATTTCCAAATACACAGTAATTGCATATTGACAGTTATTTGTATTTTTATAAGACAAATTTTACGTGTGATAAAACTAAACAAGAACTTGGAAAAGGATAAAAAATGAAACTGGTGGGTACGCATCAGAAAAATTGCAAAGCGACACGTTATGGTCTAGATATCTTTCTACCCAGTACATGTGCATACCGGATAGTAGCCCCCGTGGCCTGATGGTGAAGTTTTGTTGCTTGGAGGGTCTTCTTTTGAAATCTGTAGTTAAGAAGTACTCGTTGCAAAGATCACTCCCACTTCCCAGGTTGCGACAAGTGGATTCCTCGCGTCGAGATCTTCAGAACTAGATCCCGTGTTGATAGGTTTTGACGATTCTTTTCATGAAAAAACCGGACAAAAAACCAAACCGAGAGCACGGAGGTTTTTCCTTTTCGAAAGAGACACGCCCGTGCCTCTCGCAGAATCGCAACCGTGCCTCTCACGGAAGCAAAACCGTGCCTCCCGCAAAAGGAAAAAAAAGAAGAGAAAACGCCTTTTTTTTAAATCCGAGGAGGCACGGCCGTGCCTCTGGCGAAAGCACAACCATGTCTCTCGCGTAAGCAAAACCGTACCTCTCACGAAAGAAAAAAAAGCAGAAAACTCGTTTTTTCATCTCCGAGAGGCACTTCCGACCGTGCCTCTCGTGAAAGCACAACCGTGCCTGTCACGGAATCAATACCGTGCCTCTCTCGGAAAGGAAAAAAACAAGAAAACGCGTTTTATCTCGTTTCCGAAAGCACGGCCGTTCCGTGCCTCTTTTGAAAGCAAAACCGTGCCACTCGCAGAAGAAAAAAAATAGAAAACGCGTTTTTTTGTTTCTGGGAGTCACGACCATGACTCCCGCGAAAGCAAAAACCATGCCTCTCGCGGAAGCAAAACCATGACTCTCGCAAAAAAACGCGTTTTTTCGCGCAATTTTCTTTTTCAAAAATTTATTTTTGTTCCAAAAGTTAAGGATGACCGGTGGAAAACCGAAACGTCAAATAAATAAAATAAAACCGGTTAAAATGCCGAAAACGCATGCGGAAAATAAAAAAACATAATCTGGAGGGAGCGCCCATAGCGTGACATGTGGCGGGCGGCCGAGAGCACGCCAAGTGGCGTTGGTCATTGTGAGCCTCTTGAAGGAGCGCTCGTTAACTAGTTGCTCTCTGAAAGATCGGGGATGTCTCCTAGAGGGGGGGTGAATAGTCGCTTTAAAATAATTACGGGTTAGGCTAGAAAAAATGCGGAATAAACCTAGCGGTTAATTTGTCAAGCACAAAACCTACAACAACTAGGCTCACCTATGTGCACCAACAACTTATGCTAAGCATGATAAGCAACTATGTGATAGCAAGATATATGACAAAGAACAATATGGCTATCACAAAGTAAAGTGCATAAGTAAAGGGCTCGGGTAAGAGATAACCGAGGCACGGTGAGACGATGATGTATCCCGAAGTTCACACCCTTGCGGATGCTAATCTCCATTTGGAGCGTTGTGGAGGCACAATGCTCCCCAAGAAGCCACTAGGGCCACCGTAATCTCCTCACGCCCTTGCACACTGCAAGATGCTGTGATTCCACTAAGGGGCCCTTGAGGGCGGTCACCAAACCCGTACAAATGGCAACCCTTGGGGGCGGTCACCGAACCCGTACACTTTGGCAACCCTTGGGGGCGGTCACCAGAACCCGTCAAATTGCTCGGGGCGATCTCCACAACCTAATTGGAGACCCCGACGCTTGCCCGGAGCTTTACACCACAATGATTGAGCTCCGAACACCACCAACCGTCAAGAGCGCCCAAGCACCCAAGAGGAACAAGCTCAAGGGCACCAAGCACCCAAGAGTAATAAGCTTCTCAACATGTAACTTTCACGTATCACGTGGAGAACTCAAACCGATGCACCAAATGCAATGGCAAGGGCACACAGAGTGCCCAAGTCCTTCTCTCCCAAATCCCAACAAAGCAACTAATGCTAGGGAGGAAAATGAGAGGAAGAACGAAAGAAGAACACAAATAACTCCAAGATCTAGATCCAAGGGGTTCCCCTCACTTAAAGGAGAAAGTGATTGGTGGAGACGTGGATCTAGATCTCCTCTCTCTTTTCCCTCAAGAACTAGCAAGAATCATTGGAGGGATTGAGAGTTAGCAAGCTCGAAGAAGGTCAACAATGGGGGAAGAACACGACCTCAAGGGATAAGTCTCAATGGGGAAGAAGACCCCCTTTTATAGGTGGGGAGAAATCCAACCGTTATCCCCTCACTCAGCCCGCACGACGCGGTACTACCGCACGGAGTGGCGGTACTACCGCGGTTGGCTGCGGTACTACCGCTGCAGGTTGCGGTACTACCGCATGTGCAACACTGGCCAGTTGAAGGCCTCTTGCACAGGGCAACGAGCGGTAGAACCGCCGGAGTGGTACTACCGCGCGCCCCTACGGTACTACCGTAAGGCAGGCAACACTAGGCGCAGAGAAAGCACTGAAGTAAAAAATTACTTCCGTACCTACTTCCGCTGAGGGAGGACCTGCGCAAAAATCCGGCACGGTACTACCGCACACGAAGAGTGGTACTACCGCGTAGGGCGCGGATGTAAAGAATTACATCCGCCCCTACTTCCGCTCATGCTGCTAAGCCTGGCCAGAGCCCATGGTACTACTGCGCCTGCGGTGCGGTACTACCGCGTAGGGCGCGGATGTAAAAAAATTACATCCGCCCCTACTACCGCTCGAGCAGCTGCGCCTGGCCTGAGGTCACGGTACTACCGCCACACAGAGCGGTACTACCGTGAGCACCTGCAGTACTACCGCAGGGGACTACGGTACTACCGCAAGGGCCTGCGGTACTACCGCTCCGGAGAGCAGTACTACCGCATGCCCCAGATCAGCAACACTAGGAGTCCTTCATTTTGCAGAGAAGACAACAGAGGGAAACAATAAAACCAGAACTGCCATACCTTCTGCAAATGAGCTCCAAATTGAGCAAACTCAAGCTTGTTGGATAGAGGAAGAGGTAGAGGAGGTAGCTTAACAAACAAAGGAGTGAAATCTCCAACAGAGAAGAATCGACATACCCTCCAAAATCGAAAACATCATAGAAGACGCATGTGAACTCCGTTTTCGATGAACTCGAGCTTGTCATAAAAATGACCATACGCTCCAAATCTCGCAAGGAGAAGAACCAAACAAGAACCAATAAATATGATGCAAGGATGCAATGGTTTGATCTCTCTATGAATGATACGATCAAGCAACTCATCGAGATCCCCCCTTGATAGTACGACAATCGATCCTATAACCCGGTCTCCCACAACTACCAGGAGACCGGTAAAATAGAAAACCTATCAAGGGCAAACCTTTGCCTTGCACATAGTCCACTTGAGCTAGATGATAAACAATGTGCTCCTCCTCAAGATGGACCACCTTTCTTGATTGCGTTGGCTCGATGAAGACTAGTTGATTGCTCCCCCATACTCCACTATGGGCGAGCCACTCTTCCGCTCATCTTCACAAGTCCATTGTCACCATAATGGAAGGCAAGCTTCAAGCACTTGATCTCTTCGTGATGCATCACTTGAACTTGCACACCGCAACCTAACCCCACAAAGAACTCTCATGAAGACCATGGGTTAGCACACAAAGCATAATGGACAATGCTTACCATACCATTGGATCACTTGATCCCTCGGTACATCTTGTGCGCTTTAGGTGTTGATTCTTTCCAACTCTCTTCATTTGGATGATATCTTGAAGGTAGACATGAATGATCACACAATCTTCTTCTTCAAGACATGCTTGCAATAAGCTCAACACTAACATAACTGATCTTTGGATAATTCCTTAATAGCACCGTGGTCATCACAAACGCTCCTTGAAACCAACAAATGGACTCCAAGAAAAACCTATGGACAAACCCTTCAAATATAACTCAAGGCAACCATTAGTCCATGGAGATTGTCATCAATTGCCAAAACCAAACATGGGGGCACCGCATGTTCTTTCACTCTCGTCTTTTTTTCATGTTATTTCTTTTTAGCATACGCTGTATTTGAGGGATTTTCTACATGATTAAATAAAATATGAGGGGTGTTTTTGCAAAATAATTCCTCACGAGCGGGGAACCTAGCACCTCCTCGCAAGTAGCCACTAACATGTGGGCCACCATCATGCTGGCACGCCACGCCGGCAGGCATGTCCGAATAAGGAAGGAGGCACTGTATTTGTATGGCTGGACAAGTTCAAGCCCTAATTCATGTATTTTACAACTTTAGACACACTGCACGGCAAGTTTAGGCACCTTCAGTGTATTTAACTCATATATATTGTGCAACTGGATTATATAGGCAGTACACCCATCCATTTGCAAATTGAGTATTAGGTAATAAAGCAAAGCATGTTCTTGCCCAAAATGACATAATGTTGAAAATCCCGATCTCATTAGGGGCATCACACAATCATTTTTATCCTTAATGTCAATAATCACAATAGAAGCTTTTTGCCACTTAGCGTCGCCGCAATACTTACTTGCAAGATGAAACGGAACCAATTGACACCACAACTTGTATTGTTTAGAATCTAAATTGGCCAAGATAAGACAAATAATAAAAGAGAAATACACATCTATAATTCATGCAAAAGCGTCAAACATAATCTGAACATAAAGGAATAATTCATCCCATGATCAACATAACTACTAAAAATACATCAAATGGTCCACAATCATGTAAAGTAGCTCATGTGTCTATTGCATTGAAGAATAAGGAACATATTATCATCATGGCTACTACCATGAACCCATAGTCTAGGGACGGTATAACACATCATCATGGGAGCAAAGAGGATCGATGTTGATGAAGACGACGATGAAGCCCCCTCCAACAGTATACAGTAACAGAGTTGTAGACGAAAGTATGGAAAGTTACAGAAGTATGGAAAGTTTCCAGATTACTATAGACTATTCTGTTTTTTGACAGGTTCTGTTTTCTATGTGTTGTTTGCTTATTTTGATGAATCTATGAGTAGTATTGGAGGGTATGAACCACGGAGAAGTTGGAATACAATAGATATAACACCAATATGAATTTAGAATGAGTTTGCAACAGTACCTAAGTGGTGATATATTTTCTTATACTAGCGGAGCTTATGAGTTTTCTGTTGAGTTTTGCGTTGTGAAGTTTTCAAGTTTTGGGTAAAGATTCGATGGACTATGGAATAAGGAGTGGCTAGAGCCTAAACTTGGGGATGCCCAAGGCACCCCAAGGTTATATTCAAGGACAACCAAGAGCCTAAGCTTGTTGATGCCCCGGATGGCATCCCCTCTTTCGTAAACGTTCATCGGTAACTTTACTTGGAGCTATATTTTTATTCACCACATGATATGTATTTTGCTTGGAGCGTCATTTTCTTTTCTTTTGTTTTGCTTGCTGTTTGAATAATATCCCAAAATCTGAAATTATTAAATGTTAGAGAGTCTTCACATAGTTGCACAATTATTCGACTACTCATTGATCTTCACTTATATCTTTTTTATTCACGGTGGTGGTTTTATTTTGAAGAAATAGATGAACTCTCATGCTTCACTTATATTATTTTGAGAATCTTAAACAACATGGTAATTTGCTTAGGTTATGAATTTAGTCCTAATATGATGGGCATCCAAGAAGCATATAATAAAAACTTTCATATAAAGTGCATTGAATACTATGAGAAGTTTGATTCCTTATGATTTATTTGAGATATGAGGACGATGATATTATAGTCATGATAGTGAGTAATTTTTAATTTGAGAAATACTTGTGTTAAGGTTTGTGAGTCCCGTAGCATGCATGTATGGTGAACCGTTATGTAACAAAGTTGGAGCATGAAGTATTGATTGATTGTCTTCCTTATGAGTGGCGGTCGGGGACGAGCGATGGTCTTTTCCTTCCAATCTATCCCCCTAGGGGCATGCGCGTAGTACTTCGTTCAATGACTAATAGATTTTTGCAATAAGTATGTGAGTTCTTTTTGACTAATGTTGAGTCCATGGATTATACACACTCTCACCCTTCCACCATTGCTAGCCTCTCTTGTGACGCGCAACTTTCGACGGTACCATACACCCACCATATACCTTCCTCAAAACAGCCACCATACTTGCCAATTATGGCGTTTCCATAGCCATTACGGGATATATTGCCATGCAACTTTACACCATTCCGTTCATTATGTCACGCTTCAACATTTTCATACTGCTTTGAATGATCATGTAGTTGACATAATATTTGTGGCAAAGCCACCTTTCATAATTCTTTCATACATGTCACTCTTGATTCATTGCCCATCCCGGTACACCACTGGAGGCATTCACATAGATTCATATTTTGTTCTAAGCATTGAGTTGTAATTTTTCAAGTTGTAAGTAAATAGAAGGGCAAAGAAGAAAAAAAGAGGCCAAAGAAGACAAGAAAAAAGAAGAGAAAACAAGGGAAAAAATAAAAAATAAAAAATCAGAGAAAAAGAGAGAAGGGGCAATGTTACTATCATTTTTCCACACTTGTGCTTCAAAGTAGCACCATGATCTTCATGATAGAGACTCTCTTATTTTGTCACTTTCATATACTAGTGGGAATATTATAGAACTTGGCTTGTATATTCCAACAATGGGCTTCCTCAAATACCCTAGGTATCCATGATCAAGCAAGTTGGATGCACACCCACTTAGTTTCTTTTGAGCTTTCATACACTTATAGCTTTAGTGCATCCATTGCATGGCAATCCCTACTCACTCACATTGAAATCTATTGGTGGGCATCTCCATAGCCTGTTGATAAGCCTAGTTGATGTGAGACTATCTCCCTCCTTTTGTCTTCTCCACAACCACCATAGTGTTATGTCCATGGCTCATGCCCATGTATTGCGTGAAAGTTGAAAAGGTTTGAGAACATCAAAGTACGAAACAATTGCTTGGCTTGTCATCGGGGTTGTGCATGATTTGAGTATTTTTGTGCGATGAAGATGGAGCATAGCCAAACTATATGGTTTTTTAGGGATAAGCTTTCTTTGGCCATGTTATTTTGAGAAGACATAATTTCCTTGTTAGTATGCTTGAAGTATTATTTTTTATGTCAATATTAAACTTTTGTTTTGAATCTTTCAGATCTGAACATTCATGCCACAATTAAGAAAATTACATGGATAAATATGTTAGGTAGCATTCCACATCAAAAATTCTGTTTTTATCATTTACCTACTCGAGGACGAGCAGGAATTAAGCTTGGGGACGCTTGATACGTCTCCAACGTATCTATAATTTTTGATTGTTCCATGCTATTATATTATCTGTTTTGGATGTTTTATATGCATTTATATCCTATGTTATATATTTTTTAGGACTAACCTATTAACCTAGAGCCAAGTGCCAGTTTCTGTTTTTTCCTTGTTGTTGAGTTTTACAGAAAAGGAATATCAAACGAAGTCCAAACGAGCTGAAAATTTACGGTGATTTTTTATGGATCAGAAGAAGCCCCCGAAGCAAAAGAGTTGGGCCATAAGAGTCCCGAGTCAACCATGAGGGTGGAGGGTGCGCCCTACCCCCCTGGGCGCGCACCC
>NC_041391.1:668401980-668420204 GCF_002162155.2 Triticum dicoccoides | reverse complement strand
GATGTTAAACCGACGCCAAAAATTCCTATAAATACAGAAACCCTCGAAAAGAAACCTAGATCGGGATTTCCGCTGCAGCAAGCCTCTGTAGCCATGAAAAACAAATCGGCCCCCTGTTCCGGCATCCTGCCGGAGGGGGCATCCCGCACCGGTGGCCATCTTCATCATCCTGGCGCTCTCCATGATGAGGAGGGAGTAGTTCACCCTCGGGGCCGAGGGTATGTACTAGTAGCTATGTGCTTGATCTCTCTTTCTTGTGTTCTTGATTTGGCACGATCTTGATGTACCGCGAGCTTTGCTACTATAGTTGGTTCTTATGATGTGTCTTCCCCTCTACTACATCTCGAGCTTGCGTTTGTTTTCCTTGTAGAGGAAAGGGTGATGCAGCAATAGTAGCGTAAGTATTTCCCTCAGTTTTTGAGAACCAAGGTATCAATCCAATAGGAGGCTCCTTAAAAATCCCACACACCTACACAAACAAACAAATAACTCGCAACCAACACAATAAAGGGGTTGTCAATCCCTTCACGGCCACTTGCAAAAGTGAGATCTGATAGAGATAGTATGATAAGATAAATATATTTTTGGTATTTTATAATATAGATGCAAAAAGTAAAGATGCAAATAAAAGTAGATTGAAAGCTTATATGATAAAAGATAGACCCGGGGGCCATAGGTTTCACTAGAGGCTTCTCTCAAGATAGCATAAGTCTTACGGTGGGTGAACAAATTACTGTCGAGAAATTGATAGAAAAGTGAATAATAATGAGATTATCTAGGCATGATCATGTATATAGGCATCACGTCTGTGACAAGTAGACCGACTCCTGCCTGCATCTACTACTATTACTCCACACATCGACCGACTCCCGCCTGCATGTAGAGTATTAAGTTCATAAAGAACAGAGTAACGCATTAAGAAAGATGACATGATGTAGAGGGATAAACTCAAGCAATATGATATAAACCCCATATTTTTATTCTCGATGGCAACAATACAATATGTGCCTTGCTACCCCTGCTGTCACTGGGAAAGGACACCGCAAGATTGAACCCAAAGCTAAGGACTTCTGCCATGGCAAGAAAGATCAATCTAGTAGGCCAAACCAAACTGATAATTCAAAGAGACTTGCAAAGATAACTCAATCATACATAAAAGAATTCAGAGGAGATTCAAATATTTCTCATAGATAAACTTGATCATAAACCCACAATTCATCGGATCTCGACAAACACACCGCAAAAAGAGTTTACATCGAATAGATCTCCACAAGAGAGGGGGAGAACATTGTATTGAGATCCAAAAAGAGAGAAGAATCCATCTAGCTAATAACTATGGTCCCGAAGGTCTATGGTAAACTACTCACAACTCATCGGAGGGGCTATGGTGTTGATGTAGAAGCCCTCCGTGGTCGATTCCCCCTCCGACGGAGCGCCGACAAAGGCTCCAAGATGGGATCTCACGGATACAGAAAGTTATGGTGATGGAAATTGTGTTTCGTTGGCTCCCTGGATGTTATCGCGGTACGTAGGCATATATAGGAGGAAGGAGTACGTCGGTGGCTGCCCGAGGGGCCGACAAGACAAGGGGGCGCGCCCTCCTATCTTGTGGCCTCCTCGGCTGCTTCTTGACATCCACTCCAAGTCCTCTGGATCATGTTCATTCCAAAAATCACGCTTCCGAAGGTTTCATTCTGTTTGGACTCCGTTTGATATTCTTTTCTTCGAAATACTAAAATACACAAAAAAATAGCAATACGGGCTGGGCCTCCGGTTAGTAGGTTAGTCCCAAAAATGATATAAATGTGTAAAATAAAGCACATAAACATCCAAAAGGGGTAATATAATAGCATGGAACAATCAAAAATTATAGATACGCTGGAGACGTATCAAGCATCCCCAAGCTTAATTCCTGCTCGTCCTCGAGTAGGTAAATGATAAAAACAAAATTTTTGATGTGGAATGCTACCTAGCATAATTCTCAATATAATTTTGTTTATTCTGGCATGATTGTTCAGATACAAATGATTCAAGATAAAAGCTTATAAAACATAAAAATAATAATGCTTCGAAGCATACTAACAAATAATCATGTCCTATCAAAATAGCATAGCCAAAGAAAGCTTATTCCCTACAAAATCATATAGTTAGGCCATGCTTCATTTTCATTACACAAAATACTCCCATCATGAACAACCCCGATGACGAGCCGAGCAATTGGTTCATACTTTTTAACGCGCTTTAGCTTTTTTCAACTCTTACGCAATACATGAGAGCAAGCCATGGACATAGCACTATGGTGGTAAATGGTGGTGGTTGTGAGGACAAAAAGAGGGAGAAGATAGTCTCACATCAACTAGGCGTATCAACGGGCTATGGATATGCCCATCAAGAGATATCACTGTGAGTGAGTAGGGATTGCCATGCAACGAATGCACTAGAGCTATAAATATATGAAAGCTCAACAAAAGAAACTAAGTGGGTGTGCATCCAACTTGCTTGCTCACGAAGACCTAGGGCATTTTGAGGAAGCCCATCATTGGAATATACAAGCCAAGTTCTATAATGAAAAGTTCCCACTTAGTATATGAAAGTGACAACATAGGAGACTCTCTATCATGAAGATCATGGTGCTACTTTGAAGCACAAGTGTGGAAAAGATATAGTAGCATTGTCCCTTCTCTCTTTTTCTCTCATTTTTTTTATTTTTTTCCTTCTTTTTTTCTTTGGCCTTCCTTCGTTTTTTTTCTTTTTGGCCTTTCTCTTTTTTTTCCTTTTTTTTTCTTTTTGTAAAGTCCGAAGTCTCATCCCAACTTGTGGGGGAATCATAGTCTTCCTCATTCTTTCCTCACTGAGACAATGCTCTAATAATGAAGATCATCTCACTTTTATTGATTTACAACTCAAAGCTAGAACAAGATATGACTCCATATGAATGCCTCCGGCGGTGTACCGGGATATGCAATGAATCAAGAGCGACATGTATGAAAATTATGAAGGTGGCCTTGCCACAAATACGATGTCAACTACATGATCATGCAAAGAGCAATATGACAATGATGAAGTGTGTCATAATAAACGGAATGGTGGAAAGTTGCATGGCAATATATCTCAGAATGGCTACGAAAATTCCATAATAGTTAGGTATGGTGGCTGTTTTGAGGAAGGTAAATAATGGGTGATACCAGCGAAAGTTGCGTGGTATAATAGAGGCTAGCAAATTGGGAGGATGAGTGTGCGTATATCCATGGACTCACATTAGTCATAAAGAACTCATATACTTACTGCAAAAGTCTACTTAGCCCTCGAAGAAAAGTACTACTACGCATTCCCCTATAGGGATAGATTGGTAGGAAAAGACCATCGCTTGTCCCCGGCTGCCACTCATAAGGAAGACAATCAAAAGAGCACCTCATGCAACAAATTTGTCACACAACTTTTACCATATGTGCATGCTACAGGACTTGCCAAATTCAACACAAGTATTTATCAATTTCATAATTACCCACTAGCATGACCCTAACATTACTACCTTTATATCTCAAAACAATTATCAAACATCAAATTGATCCTAGTGTTTTATGCACTTTCTATGATAGTTTTTATTATACCCAACTTGGGTGCTCATCATTCAAGGACCAAATTTGTAACCATAGCAAATACCATGCTGTTCTAAAAGACTCTCAAAATAATATAAGTGAAGCATGAGAGACTATCAATTTCTTCAAAATTAAGCCACCGTCGTGCTCTAAAAGATATAAGTGAAGCACTAGAGCAAAAACTATCAAGCTCAAAAGATATAAGTGAACACATAGAGTATTCTAGCAAATTCTAATCAAGTGGGCTTCTCCCAAAAGGTGTGTACAGAAAGCATGATTGTGTTAAACTAAAAGGCAAAGACTAATATAATACACGACGCTCCAAGCAAAACACATATCATGTGGCGAATAAAAATATAGCTCCAAGTAAAGTTACCAATGAACGAAGACGAAAGAGGGGATGCCTTCCCGGGGCATCCCCAAGCTTAGGCTTTTGGCTATTCTTGAATATATTTGGGTGCCATGGGCATCCCCAAGCTTAGGCTCTTGCCACTCCTTATTCCATAGTCCATCAAAGCTTTACCCAAAACTTGAAAACTTCACAACACAAAACTCAACAGGAAATCTTATAAGCTTCGTTAGTGAAAGAAAACAAAACCACCACATAAGGTACTGTAATGAACTCATTCTTTATTTATTTTGGTGTTAAACCTACTGTATTCCAACTTCTCTATGGTTTATAAACTATTTTACTAGCCATAGATGCATCAAAATAAGCAAACAATACACGAAAAACAGAATCTATCAAAAACATAACAGTCTGTAGTAATCTGTAACTAACGCAAACTTCTGGAACTCTAAAAATCCTACAAACATAGGAAGTTCTGGACAATTTGTCTATTGATCAGCATCAAAAAGAATCAACGCAAAATCACGTTTCTGTGATTTAATAAAACTAAATTCGTTCGCGCAAAGTTTCTGTTTTTCAGCAGAATCAAATCAACCATCATCATAGGTTATCCTATATGTTCTACTTGGCACAAACACTAATTAAAAGATAAAAACACATGTAAACAGAAGGTAGATGCAAAATTTATTACTAAACAGGAACAAAAGCAAAAAACACAAATAAAATTGGGTTGCCTCCCAACTAGCGCTATCGTTTAATGCCCCTAGCTAGACATAAAAGCGAAGATAGATCTAATTAAGTAGTGTCATCTTTGGCACGAAATTCATAAGTAGCTCACATGATAGATTCATAAGGTAATTTGACTTTCTTTATTGGAATGTGCTCCATTCCTTTCCTTAATGGAAATTGGAATCTAATATTCCCTTCCTTCATATCAATAATCGTGCCAATCGTTCTAAAGAAAGGTCTACCAAGAATAATAGGGCAAGAAGGATTGCAATCTATATCAAGAATGATAAAATCTACTGGCACCAAATTTCTATTTGCAACAATGAGAAAATCATTGATCCTTCCCATTGGCTTTTTAATGGTGGAATCCGCAAGGTGCAAATTCAAAGAGCAATCATCAAGATCATGGAAACCTAGAATATCACATAAAGTTTTCGGAATCGTGGAAACACTAGCACCCAAATCACACAAAGCAAAACACTCATGATCTTTAATTCTAATCTTTATAGTAGGTTCCCACTCATCATTATGTTTTCTAGGTATAGAAACTTCCAAATTAAGTTTTTCATCATAAGATTGCATCAAGGCATCAACGATATGTTTGGTAAAAGCTTTATTTTGACTATAAGCATAAGGAGAATTAACAACGGATTGCAACAAGGAAATACATGAACAATTATCATAATCAAATTCCTTGAAATCCTAGATAGTGGGTTCAATGCTATTTAAAGTCATGACCTCTCCAATCCCACTTTTACCAAATTTAGCATCAAGATCTAAAAACTCTGAATTCTTGGGACGCCTTCTAACTAAAGTTGACTCATCTATAGTCCCATTATTATCAAGATTCATATTGCACAACAAAGATCTAATAGGAGACGCATCAATTACTTTAAGATCTTCATCATTATTTTCATTGAAACTAGAAGAACACGCCTTTACAAAGCAATCTTTCTTAGCACGCAATCTAGCGGTTCTGTCCTTGCACCCATCAATGGAAATTCTCATGGCTTTGAGAGACTCATTGGTATCATGCTTAGGATAAGAAGATCTAAGTTCAAGAGAATCAACATCAAGCGAAAGTCTATCAACGTTCCTAGCCAAATCATCAACTTTGAGCAATTTTTCTTCAAGCAAGGCATTAAAATTCTTTTGAGAAATCATAAATTCTTTCACACTATTCTCAAAATCAGAGGGCATCTTGTTGAAATTACCATAAGAATTATTGTAGGAATTTCCATAATTATTAGAGGAATTGCTAGGGAACGGTCTAGAATTAAAGTTTCCTCTATAAGCATTGTTTCTAAAACTATTCCTACCAACAAAATTCACATCCATAGATTCATTATTATTCTCAATCAAAGTAGACAAAGGCATATCATTGGAATCACGAGGAGTATTTTTAGTAGAAAACAACTTCATAAGTTCATCCATCTTTGCACTCAAAACATTGATTTCTTCTATAGCATGCACTTTTTTACTAGAAGATCTTTCGGTGTGCCATTGAGAATAATTAGCCATAATATTATCAAGAAGTTTTGTAGCATCTCCTAACGTGATTTCCATAAACGTGCCTCCCGCGGCCGAATCTAAATGATTTCTAGAAGCAAAGTTCAAACCAGCATAATTTTTTTGTATGATCATCCATAAATTCAAACCATGAGTAGGGCAATTGCGAATCATCAATTTCATTCTTTCCCAAGATTGGCAACGTGCTCATGATCAAGTTGTTTAAAATTCATAATATTGTTCCTAAGAGTGATAATCTTAGCGGGAGGAAAATACTTAGAGATAAAAGCATCTTTGCACTTGTTCCAAGAATCAATACTATTTTTAGGCAAAGACGAAAACCAAACTTTAGCATGATCTCTAAGTGAAAACAGAAATAACTTCAATTTAACAATATCATTATCCGTATCTTTCTTATTTTGCATATCACACAAATCAACAAAGTTGTTTACATGAGTAGCGGCATCTTCACTAGGAAGGCCGGCGAATTGATCTTTCATAACAAGATTCAGCAAAGCAATATTGATTTCACAAGACTCAACATCATTAAGAGGAGCAATCGGAGTACTAAGGAAATCATTATTATTGGTATTGGAGAAATCACACAATATTGTATTATCTTGCGCCATGGCAACAAGTAATCCAACACACAAGAAAACAGAAAAAGGCAAGCGAAAGAGAGAGAGGAGATAGGGAAACAGAGGGCGAATAAAACATCAAGGGTGAAGTTGTTGGAAATATGCCCTAGAGGCAATGATAAATTAGTTATTATTATTATATTTCCCTGTTCATGATAATCGTTTATTGTCCATGCTATTATTGTATTGAAAGGAAACTCAGATACATGTGTGGATACATAGACAACACCATGTCCCTAGTAAGCTTCTAGTTGACTAGCTCGTTGATCAATAGATGGTTACGGTTTCCTGACCATGGACATTGGATGTCATTGATAACGGGATCACATCATTAGGAGAATGATGTGATGGACAAGACCCAATCCTAAGCCTAGTAAAAAGATCGTAGTTCATATGCTAAAGCTTTTCTAATGTCAAGTATCATTTCCTTAGACCATGAGATTGTGCAACTCCCGGATACCATAGGAATGCTTTGGGTGTACCAAACGTCACAATGTAACTGGGTGGCTATAAAGGTGCACTACAGGTATCTCCGAAAGCGTCTGTTGGGTTGGCACGAATCGAGACTGGGATTTGTCACTCCGGTTAACTGAGAGGTATCTCTGGGCCCACTCGGTAGGACATCATCATAATGTGCACAATGTGACCAAGGGAATTGTATACGGGATCGATTGAGTCCTTGACATCATGGTTCATCCGAAGAGATCATCGTGGAACATGTGGGAGCCAGCATGGGTATCCAGATCTCGCTGTTGGTTAATGACCGGAGAACATCTCGGTCATGTCTGCATGGTTCCGAAACCCGTAGGGTCTACACACTTAAGGTTTGATGACGCTAGGGTTATAAAGGAAGTTTGTATGTGGTTATCGAATGTTGTTCGGAGTCCCGAATGAGATCCCGGACGTCACGAGGAGTTCCGGAATGGTCTGGAGGTAAAGATTTATATATGGGAAGTCCTGTTTTGGTCACCGGAAAAGTTTCGGGTTTTATCGGTAACGTACCGGGACCACCGGGAGGGTCCTAGGGTTCCACCAAGTGGGGCCACTGGCCCCGAAGGGCTGCATGGGCCAAGTGTGGGATGGGACCAGCCCCAGGTGGGCTGGTGCGCCCCCCCACAAGGGCACAAAGCGCCTAGGGTTGGGGGAGGGGGCGCACCCATCTAACTTGGGGGGCAAGTTTCCCCTCTCCCCTCCCCTTGGCCGCCACCCTAGATGGGATTGGGGGCAGCCGCACCCCTTGGGGTGAAACTCTAGAGGGGGCGCACCCCCTCCCTCTCCCCTATATATACTTGAGAGTTTTGGGGCTGCCAACACATGAGTTTTGACCTCTCCCTGGCGCAGCCCTACCTCTCTCCCTTCTCCTCTCCCGCGGTGCTTGGCAAAGCCCTGCAGGATTGCCACGCTCCTCCATCACCACCACGCCATTGTGCTATTGCTGGACGGAGTCTTCCTCAACCTCTCCCTCTATTCTTGCTGGATCAAGGCATGGGAGACGTCACCGTGCTGTACGTGCGTTAAACGCGGAGGTGCCGTCCGTTCGGCACTAGGATCTCCGGTGATTTGGATCACGACGAGTACGACTCCTTCAACCCTGTTCTCTTGAACGCTTCCGCTTAGCGATCTACAAGGGTATGTAGATTCACTCTCCTTCCCCTCGTTTCTTGTTTCTCCATAGATAGATCTTGGTGACACGTAGGAAAATTTTGAATTTCTGCTACGTTGCCCAATAGTGGCATCATGAGCTACGTCTATTGCGTAGATTCTTTGCACGAGTAGAACACAAAGTAGTTGTGGGCGTTGATTTTGTTCAATATGCTTACTGTTACTAGTCCAATATTGTTTCGGCGGTATTGTGGGATGAAGCGGCCTGGACCAACCTTACACGTACACTTACGTGAGACAGGTCCCACCGACTGACATGCACTTGGTGCATAAGGTGGCTAGCGGGTGCCAGTCTCTCCCACTTTTGTCGGAACAGATTCAATGAAAAGGGTCCTTATGAAGGGTAAATAGAAATTGGCATATCACATTGTGGTTTTGCGTAGGTAAGAAACGTTCTTGCTAGAAACCCATAGCAGCCACGTAAAACATGCAAACAACAATTAGAGGACGTCTAACTTGTTTTTGTAGGGTATGCTATGTGATGTGATATGGCCAAGAAGAATGTGATGAATGATATGTGATGTATGAGATTGATCATGTTCTTGTAATAGGAATCACGACTTGCATGTCGATGAGTATGACAACCGGCAGGAGCCATAAGAGTTGTCTTAATTTATTGTATGACTTGCGTGTCATTGAACAACGCCATGTAATTACTTTACTTTATTGCTAACCGGTAGCCATAGTAGTAGAAGTAATAAGTTGGCGAGACAACTTCATGGAGGCACGATGATGGAGATCATGGTGTCATGCCGGTGACGACGATGATCATGGAGCCCCGAAGATGGAGATCAAAAGGAGCAAAATGATATTGGCCATATCATGTCACTATTTGATTGCATGTGATGTTTATCATGTTTATGCATCTTATTTGCTTAGAATGACGGTAGTAAATAAGATGATCCCTTATTAAAATTTCAACAAAGTGTTCCCCCTAACTGTGCACCGTTGCGAAAGTTCGTCGTTTCGAAGCACCACGTGATGATCGGGTGTGACAGATTCTTACGTTCACATACAACGGGTGTAAGCCAGATTTACACACGCGAAACACTTAGGTTAACTTGACGAGCCTAGCATGTACAGACATGGCCTCGGAACACAAGAGACCGAAAGGTCGAGCATGAGTCGTATAGTAGATACGATCAACATGAAGATGTTCACCGATGATGACTAGTCCGTCTCACGTGATGATCAGACACGGCCTAGTTGACTCGGATCATGTAATCACTTAGATGACTAGAGGGATGTCTATCTGAGTGGGATTTCATAAGATGAACTTAATTATCCTGAACATAGTCAAAAGATCTTTGCAAATTATGTCGTAAGCTCGTGTTTGAGTTCCACTGTTTAGATATGTTCCTAGAGAAAATATATTTGAAAGTTGACAGTAGCGATTATGCGGACAATAGAAAGCTTATGTCCTTAATGCACTGCTCAGTGTGCTGAACCCCAAACGTCGTTTGTGGATGTTACGAACATCGGACATACACGTTTTGATAACTACGTGATAGTTCAGTTAAACGGTTTAGAGTTGAGGCACCAAAGACGTTTTCGAAACATCGCGGAAGATATGAGATGTTTCGAGGGCTGAAATTGGGATTTCAGGCTCGTGCCCACGTCAAGAGGTATAAGACCTCCGACGATTTTCTTAGCCTGCAAACTAAGGGAGAAAATCTCAATCTTTGAGCTTGTGCTCAGATTGTCTGGGTACAACAATCACTTGAATCCAGTGGGAGTTGATCTTCCACATGAGATAGTGATGTTTCTCCAAAGTCATTACCACCAAGCTGCTAGAGCTTCGTGATGAACTATAACATATCAGGGATAGATATGATGATCCTTGAAGTGTTCGCGATGTTTCACACCGCGAAAGTAGAAGTCAAGTAGGAGCATCAATTGTTGATGGTTGGTAAACCACTAGTTTCAAGAAGGGCAAGGGCAACAAGGGATACTTCATAAAACGGGAAAATAGTTGCTTCTCTAGTGAAGAAACCCAAGGTTGAACCCAAACCTGAGACTAAGTGCTTCTGTAATAAGGGGAACAGCCACTGGAGCAGAATTACCCTAGATACTTGGTAGATAAGAAGGCTGGCAAGGTCGATAGAGGTATGTTGGATATACATTATGTTAATGTGTACTTTACTATACTCCTAGTAGCACCAGGGTATTAAGATACCGATTCAGTTGCTAAGTGTTAGTAACTCGAAATATAAGAGCTACGGAATAAACCGAGACTAGCTAAAGGTGAGATGACGATGTTGTTGGGGAATATTGCAGAAAATTAAAAAATTTCCTACGGTTTCACCAAGATCCATCTATGAGTTCATCTAAGCAACGAGTCAAGGGAGTGAGTTTGCATCTACATACCACTTGTAGATCGCGTACGAAAGCGTTAGAGGGAGCGGTGATGATGGAGTCGTACTCGGCGTGATTCAGATCACCGGAGATCCTAGCGCCGAACGGATGGCACCTCCGCGTTCAACACACGTACGGTGCGTGTGACATCTCATCCTTCTTGATCCAGCAAGGGGGGAGGAGAGGTTGATGATGATGGCTCCAGCAGCAGCACAACGGCGTGGTGGTGGTGGAACAGCAGCACTCCGGCAGGGCTTCGCCAAGCACGTGACGGAGGAGGAAGAGGTGTAGCAGGGGGAGGGGGCGCCAGGACTTCAGGGTGCGGCTGCCCCTCTCCCCCCTCCCTTTATATAGGCCCCCAGGGGGGGGCGCCGGCCCTGGGAGATTCAATCTCCCAAGGGGGCGGCGGCCAAGGGGGGAGGAGTGCCCCCCAAGGCATGTGGTGCGCCCCCCCACCCTAGGGTTTCAACCCTAGGCGTAGGGGTGGGCCTAGGGGGGCGCACCAGCCCACTATGGGCTGGCTCCCCTCCCACTTCAGCCCATGGGGCCCTCCGGGATGGGCGGCCCCACCGGGTGGACCCCTGGACCCTTCCGGTGGTCCCGGTACAATGCCGGGTGACCCCGAAACTTTCCCGATGGCCGAAATACCACTTCCTATATATAATTCTTTACCTCTGAACCATTCCGAAACTCCTCGTGACGTCCGGGATCTCATCCGGGACTCCGAACAACATTCGGTATACTGCATACTCATATTCATACAACCCTAGCGTCACTGAACCTTAAGTGTGTAGACCCTACGGGTTCGGGAGACACGTAGTCATGACCGAGACGGCTCTCGGGAAATAACCAACAGCGGGATCTGGATACCCATGTTGGCTCCCACATGATCCTCGATGATCTCATCGGATGAACCACGATGTTGAGGATTATAACAACCCCGTATACAATTCCCTTTGTCATTCGGTATGTTACATGCTCGAGACTCGATCGTGGGTATCCCAATACCTCGTTCATTCTCGTTACCAGCAAGTCACTTTACTCGTACCATAATGCATGATCCCGTGACCAAACACTTGATCACTTTGAGCTCATTGTGATGATGCATTACCGAGTGGGCCTAGAGATACCTCTCCGTCATACGGAGTGACAAATCCCAGTCTCGATCCGTGTCAACCCAACAGACACTTTTGGAGATACCTGTAGTGCACCTTTATAGTCACCTAGTTACATTGTGATGTTTGGTACACCCAAAGCACTCTTACGGTATCCGGGAGTTACACGATCTCATGGTCTAAGGAAGAGATACTTGACATTGGAAAAGCTCTAGCAAAATGAACTACACGATCTTGTGCTATGTTTAGGATTGGGTCTCGTCCATCACATCATTCTCCTAATGATGTGATCCCGTTGTCAATGACATCTAATGTCCATAGTCAAAAACCATGACTATCTGTCGACCAACGAGCTAGTCAAATAGAGGCTCACTAGGGACATGTTATGGTCTATGTATTCACACGTGTATTACGATTTCCGGATGATACAGTTATAACATGAATAAAAGACAATTATCATGAACAAGGAAATATAATAATAACCCTTTTATTATTGCCTCTAGGGCATATTTCCAACAGTCTCCCACTTGCACTAGAGTCAATAATCTAGTTACATTGTGATGAATTGAACACCCATAGAGTTCTGGCGTTGATCATGTTTTGCTCGCGAGAGAGGTTTAGTCAACGGATCTGCGACATTCGGATCCGTATGTACTTTGCAAATATCTATGTCTCCATCTTGAACATTTTCACGGATGGAGTTGAAACGACGCTTGATGTGCCTGGTCTTCTTGTGAAACCTGGGCTCCTTGGCAAGGGCAATAGCTCCAGTGTTGTCACAGAAGAGTTTGACCGGCCCCGACGCATTGGGTATGACTCCTAGGTCGGTGATGAACTCCTTCACCCAAATAGCTTCATGCGCTGCCTCCGAGGCTGCCATGTACTCCGCTTCACATGTAGATCCCGCCACGACGCTCTGCTTGCAGCTGCACCAGCTTACTGCTCCACCATTCAACATATACACGTATCCGGTTTGTGACTTAGAGTCATCCAGATCTGTGTCGAAGCTAGTGTCGACGTAACCCTTTACGACGAGCTCTTCGTCACCTCCATAAACGAGAAACATGTCCTTTGTCCTTTTCAGGTACTTCAGGATATTCTTGACCGCTGTCCAGTGTTCCTTGCCGGGATTACTTTGGTACCTTCCTACCAAACTTACGGCAAGGTTTACATCAGGTCTGGTACACAGCATGGCATACATAATAGATCCTATGGCTGAGGCATAGGGGATGACTTTCATCTCTTCTTTATCTTTTGCCCTGGTCGGGCATTGAGCCGAGCTCAATCTCACACCTTGCAATACAGGCAAGAACCCTTTCTTGGACTGATCCATTTTGAACTATTTCGAAATCTTATCAAGGTATGTGCTTTGTGAAAGACCTATGAGGCGTCTCGATCTATCCCTATAGATCTTGATGCCTAATATGTAAGCAGCTTCTCCAAGGTCCTTCATTGAAAAACACTTATTCAAGTAGGCCTTAATGCTGTCCAAGAATTCTATATCAAAAGTATGTCATCTACATATAATATGAGAAATGCTACAAAGCTCCCACTCACTTTCTTGTAAATGCAGGCTTCTCCATAAGTCTGCATAAACCCAAACGCTTTGATCATCTCATCAAAGCGAATGTTCCAACTCCGAGATGCTTGCACCAGCCCATAAATGGATCGCTGGAGCTTGCATACTTTGTTAGCGTTCTTAGGATCGACAAAACCTTCCGGCTGCATCATATACAGCTCTTCCATAAAATAACCGTTAAGGAATGCCGTTTTGACGTCCATCTGCCATATCTCATAATCATAGTATGCGGCAATTGCTAACATGATTCGGACGGACTTAAGCTTCGCTACGGGAGAGAAAGTCTCATCGTAGTCAATCCCTTGAACTTGCCGATAACCCTTAGCGACAAGTCGAGCTTTATAGATGGTGACATTACCATCCGCGTCCGTCTTCTTCTTAAAGATCCATTTGTTTTCTATCGCTCGCCGATCATCGGGCAAGTCAGTCAAAGTCCATACTTTGTTTTCATACATGGATTCTATCTCGGATTTCATGGCTTCTAGCCATTTGTTGGAATCTGGGCCCGCCATTGCTTCTTCATAGTTCGAAGGTTCATCGTTGTCTAACAACATGATTTCCAGGACAGGGTTGCTGTACCATTCTGGTGCGGAACGTGTCCTTGTGGACCTACGAAGTTCAGTAGCCACTTGATCCGAAGTACCTTGATCATCATCATTAATTTCCTCTTCAGTTGGTGTAGGCATCACAGGAACATTTTCCTGAGCTGCACTGCTATCCTGTTCAAGAGGTAGTACTTCATCGAGTTCTACTTTCCTCCCACTTAGTTCTTTCGAGAGAAACTCTTTTTCCAGAAAGGATCCGTTCTTGGCAACAAAGATCTTGCCCTCGGATCTTAAGTAGAAGGTATACCCAATGGTTTCTTTAGGGTATCCTATGAAGACGCATTTTTCCGACTTGGGTTCGAGCTTTTCAGGTTGAAGTTTCTTGACATAAGCATTGCATCCCCAAACTTTTAGAAACGACAGCTTAGGTTTCTTCCCAAACCATAATTCATACGGTGTCGTCTCAACGGATTTAGATGGTGCCCTATTTAAAGTGAATGTAGCTGTCTCTAGAGCGTATCCCCAAAATGATAGCGGTAAATCGGTAAGAGACATCATAGACCGCACCATATCCAATAGAGTGCGATTACGATGTTCGGACACACCGTTACGCTGAGGTGTTCCAGGCGGCGTGAGTTGTGAAACGATTCCACATTTTCTTAAGTGTGTTCCAAATTGGTGACTTAAATATTCTCCTCCATGATCCGATCATAAGAATTTTATCTTTCGGTCACGTTGATTCTCTACTTCATTCTGAAATTCCT
This sequence comes from Triticum dicoccoides, assembly GCF_002162155.2. NCBI lineage: Eukaryota > Viridiplantae > Streptophyta > Magnoliopsida > Poales > Poaceae > Triticum > Triticum dicoccoides. The sequence goes on along the minus strand of NC_041391.1, from coordinate 668,405,360 downwards.
TGAACTTTTCAAAGGTCTCAGACTTGTGTTTCATCAAGTAGACATACCCATATCTACTCAAGTCATCAGTGAGAGTGAGAACATAACGATATCCTCCGCGAGCCTCAACACTCATTGGACCGCACACATCGGTGTGTATGATTTCCAACAAGTTGGTTGCTTGCTCCATTGTTCCGGAGAACGGAGTCTTGGTCATTTTGCCCATGAGTCATGGTTCGCATGTGTCAAATGATTCATGATCGAGAGACTCCAAGAGTCCAGCAGCATGGAGTTTCTTCATGCGCTTGACACCAGTGTGACCAAGGCGGCAGTGCCACAAGTATGTGGGACTATCGTTATCAACTTTACATCTTTTGGTATTCATGCTATGAATATGTGTAACACTACGCTCGAGATTCATTAAGAATAAACCATTGACCATAGGGGCATGACCATAAAACATATCTCTCATATAAATAGAACAACCATTATTCTCGGATTTAAATGAGTAGCCATCTCGTATCAAACGAGATCCAGATACAATGTTCATGCTCAAACTTGGCACCAAATAACAATTATTAAGGTTTATAACTAATCCCATAGGTAAATGTAGAGGTAGCGTGCCGACGGCGATCACATCGACCTTGGAACCGTTCCCGACGCGCATCTTCACCTCGTCCTTCGCCAGTCTCCGCTTATTCCGCAGCTCCTGCTGTGAGTTACAAATATGAGCAACGGCACCGGTATCAAATACCCAGGAGTTACTATGAGTACTGGTCAGGTACACATCAATTACATGTATATCAAATATACCTTTAGTGTTGCCGGCCTTCTTATCCGCTAAGTATTTGGGGCAGTTCCACTTCCAGTGACCCTTCCCCTTGCAATAAGAGCACTCAGTCTCAGGCTTGGGTCCATTCTTTGACTTCTTCCCGGCAACTGGCTTACCGGGCGCGGCAACATCTTTGTCGTCCTTCTTGAAGTTCTTCTTACCCTTGCCCTTCTTGAACTTAGTGGTCTTATTGACCATCAACACTTGATGTTCTTTCTTGATTTCAACCTCTGCCGACTTCAGCATTGAAAATACTTCAGGAATGGTCTTCACCATCCCCTGCATATTATAGTTCATCACAAAGCTCTTGTAGCTTGGTGGGAGCGACTGAAGGATTCTGCCAATGACCGCCTCATCCGGGAGGTTAATGTCCAGCTGGGACAGGCGGCTGCGTAACCCAGACATTTTGAGTATATGTTCACTGACAGAACTGTTTTCCTCCATATTACAACTATAGAACTTGTCGGAGACTTCATATCTCTCGACCCGGGCATGAGCTTGGAAAACTAGTTTCAGCTCCTCGAATATCTCATATGCTCCGTGTTGCTCAAAACGCTTTTGGAGCCCCTTTTCTAAGCTGTAAAGCATGCCGCACTGAACGAGGGAGTAATCATCAGCACGTGTCTGCCAAACGTTCAAATCATCTTGCAGTGCTGGGAGAGCAGGTGGGTCACCTAACGGTGCTTCAGGGACATATGCTTTCTTGGCAGCTATGAGGATGATCCTAAGGTTCCGGACCCAGTCCGTATAGTTGCTGCCATCATCTTTCAGCTTGGTTTTCTCTAGGAACGCGTTGAAGTTCATGTTGACATGAGCGTTGGCCATTTGATCTACAAGACATATTTTGCAAAGATTTTAGACTAAGTTCATGATAATGAAGTTCATCCAATCAAATTATTTAATGAACTCCCACTTAGATTTGACATCCCCTCAGTCATCTAAGTGTTACACGATCCTAGTTGACTAGGCCGTGTCCGATCATCACGTGAGACGGACTAGTCATCGTCGGTGAACATTCTCATGTTGATCGTATCTTCCATACGACTCGTGTTCGACCTTTCGGTCTCCGTGTTCCGAGGCCATGTCTGTACATGCTAGGCTCGTCAAGTTAACCCTAAGTGTTTTGCATGTTTAAGACTATCTTACACCCGTTGTATGTGAACGTAAGGATCTATCACACCCGATCATCACGTGGTGCTTCGAAACGACGAACTTTAGCAACGGTGCACAGTTAGGGGAGAACACTTCTTGAAATTGTTGCAAGGGATCATCTTATTTACTACCGTCGTTCTAAGTAAACAAGATGCATAAAACATAATAAACATCACATGCAATTATATAAAGTAGTGACATGATATGGCCAATATCATATAGCTCCTTTGATCTTCATCTTCGGGGCTCCATGATCATCTTGTCACCGGCATGACACCATGATCTCCATCATCATGATCTCCATCATCATGTCTTCATGAAGTTGTCACGCCAACGACTACTTCTACTTCTATGACTAACGCGTTTAGTAATAAAGTAAAGTAGTTTACATGGCGTTCTTCAATGACACGCATGTCATACAAAAAATAAAGACAACTCCTATGGCTCCTGCCGGTTGTCATACTCATCGACATGCAAGTCGTGATTCCTATTACAAGAACATGATCTCATACATAACAATATATCATTCATCATTCATCAATACTTCTGGCCATATCACATCACATGACAATTGCTGCAAAAACAAGTTAGACGTCCTCTAATTGTTGTTGCATCTTTTACGTGGCTGCAATTGGGTTCTAGCAAGAACGTTTTCTTACCTACGAATAACCACAACGTGATTTTGTCAACTTCTATTTACCCTTCATAAGGACCCTTTTCATCGAATCCGCTCCAACTAAAGTGGGAGAGACAGCCACCCGCCAGCCACCTTATGCACCTAGTGCATGTTAGTCGGTGGAACCGGTCTCACGTAAGCGTACGTGTAAGGTTGGTCCGGGCCGCTTCATCCCACAATACCGCTGAAGCAAGATAAGACTAGTAGCGGCAAGCAAGTTTACAAGATCTACGCCCACAACAAAATTGTGTTCTACTCGTGCAATAGAGAACTACGCATAAACCTGGCTCATGATGCCACTGTTGCGGAATGTTGCAGAAAATTAAAAATTTTCCTACGGTTTCACCAAGATCCATCTATGAGTTCATCTAAGCAACGAGTCAAGGGAGTGAGTTTTCATCTACATACCACTTGTAGATCGCGTACGGAAGCGTTAGAGGGAGCGGTGATGATGGAGTCGTACTCGCCGTGATTCAGATCACTGGAGATCCTAGCGCCAAACGGACGGCACCTCCGCGTTCAACACACGTACGGTGCGTGTGACGTCTCCTCCTTCTTGATCCCGAAAGGGGGGAGGAGAGGTTGATGATGATGGCTCCAGCAGCAGCACAACGGCGTGGTGGTGGTGGAACAGCAGCACTCCGGCAGGGCTTCGCCAAGCACGTGACGGAGGAGGAAGAGGTGTAGCAGGGGGAGGGGGCGCCAGGACTTCAGGGTGGGGCTGCCCCTCTCCCCCCTCCC
>NC_041391.1:668386021-668401529 GCF_002162155.2 Triticum dicoccoides | reverse complement strand
GCGCCGGCCTTGGGAGAATCAATCTCCCAAGGGGGCGGCGGCCAAGGGGGGAGGAGTGCCCCCCAAGGCATGTGGTGCGCCCCCCCCCCCACCCTAGGGTTTCAACCCTAGGCGCAGGGGGTGGGCCTAGGAGGGCACACCAGCCCACTATGGGCTGGATCCCCTCCCACTTCAGCCCATGGGGCCCTCCGGGATGGGTGGCCCCACCCGGTGGACGCCGGGACCCTTCCGGTGGTCCCGGTACAAGCCGGGTGACCCCGAAACTTTCCCGATGGCCGAAATACCACTTCCTATATATAATTCTTTACCTCCGGACCATTCCGAAACTCCTCGTGACGTCCGGGATCTCATCCGGGACTCCGAACAACATTCAGTATACTGCATACTCATATTCATACAACCCTAGCGTCACCGAACCTTAAGTGTGTAGACCCTACGGGTTCGGAAGACACGTAGTCATGACCGAGACGGCTCTCGGGCAATAACCAACAGAGGGATCTGGATACCCATGTTGGATCCCACATGATCCTCGATGATCTCATCGGATGAACCACGATGTCGAGGATTAGAACAACCCCGTATACAATTCCCTTTGTCATTCGGTACGTTACATGCCCGAGACTCGATCGTCGGTATCCCAATACCTCGTTCAGTCTCGTTACCGGCAAGTCACTTTACTCGTACCGTAATGCATGATCTCGTGACCAAACACTTGATCCCTTTGAGCTCATTGTGATGATGCATTACCGAGTGGGCCCAGAGATACCTCTCCGTCATACGGAGTGACAAATCCCAGTCTCGATCCGTGTCAACCCAACAGACACTTTCGGAGATACCTGTAGTGCACCTTTATAGTCACCCAGTTACGTTGTAACGTTTGGTACACCCAAAGCACTCTTACGGTATCCGGGAGTTACACGATCTCATGGTCTAAGGAAGAGATACTTGACATTGGAAAAGCTCTAGCAAAACGAACTACACGATCTTGTGCTATGCTTAGGATTGGGTCTCGTCCATCACATCATTCTCCTAATGATGTGATCCCGTTGTCAATGACATCTAATGTCCATAGTCAGAAACCATGACTATCTGTCGACCAACGAGCTAGTCAACTAGAGGCTCACTAGGAACATGTTATGGTCTATGTATTCACACGTGTATTACGATTTCCGGATAATACAGTTATAGCATGAATAAAAGAGAATTATCATGAACAAGGAAATATAATAATAACCCTTTTATTATTGCCTCTAGGGCATATTTCCAACAGATGTGTGTTGGAAGTGTTTCCAATGTTGATGTGATCAAGCATCGCATGCTCCCTCTACCAGCGAGATTTGGTGTTTGTGTTGAGCATAGACATGATTGGATTATGTCTATCGCAATACAGTTATTCATTTAAGGAGAATAATGGTTACTCTATTTATTTGAATAATACCTTCAATGGTCTTACACCTAAAAAGATTGGTTTATTGAATCTCGATCGTAGTGATACACATTTTCATGCCAAAAGATATAAGATAGTAATGATAGTATCACGTACTTGTGGCACTGCCATGTAAGTCATATTGGTATAAAACGCATGAAGAAGCTCCATGTTGATGGATCTTTGGACTCACTCGTTTTTTGAAAAGTTTGAGACATGCGAACCATGTCTATTGGTGTATACGCATGAAAAAACTCCATGCAGATGGATCGTTTGGACTCACTTGATTTTGAATCACTTGAGATATGCAAATCATACCACATGGGTAAGATGACTGAAAAGCCTCATTTTCAGTAAGATGGGACAAGATAGCAACTTGTTGGAAGTACCACATTTTGATGTGTGCAGTCCAATGAGTGTTGAGGCATGCAGTGAATATCGTTATGTTCTAACTTCACGGATGATTTAAGTAGATACTGAGTATATTTACTTGATGAAACACAAGTCTGAATTATTGAATGGTTCAAGTAATTTCAGAGTGAAGTTGAAGATCATTGTGACAAGAGGATAAAATGTCTATGATATGATCATAGAGATGAGTATCTGAGTTACGAGCTTTGGCACGCAATTAAGACATTGTGGAAATTGTTTCACAATTAATATCGCCTGGAACATCATAGTGTGATGGTGTGTCCGAACATCATAGTTGCACCCTATTGGATATGGTGCGTACCATGATGTCTCTTATCGAATTACCACTATCATTCATGGGTTAGGAATTAGAGACAACCGCAATCACTTTAATAGGGCACCACGTAATTCCGTTGAGACGACCCCGTTTGAACTATGGTTTGGAGAAACCTAAGTTGTCGTTTCTTAAAAGTTTGGTGCTGCGACGCTTATGTGAAAAGTTTCATCGTGATAAGCTCGAACCCAAAACGGATAAATACATCTTCATAGGATACCCAAAATGGTTGAGTATACCTCCTATCTCTGATCCGGAAGCAAAAGGAATTGTTTCTAGAAACGGGTCCTTTCTCAAGGAAAAGTTTCTCTCGAAAGAATTTAGTGGGAGGATGGTGGAGACTTGATGAGCTTATTGAACCGTCACTTCAACTAGTGTGTAGCAGGGCACAGGAAGTTGTTCCTGTGGCGCCTACACCAATTGAAGTAGAAGCTTATGATAGTGATCATGAAGTTTTGGATCAAGTCACTACCGTACCTCGTAGGGTGACAAGGATGCGTACTACTTCAGAGTGGTACGCAATCCTGTCTTAGAGGTCATGTTGCTAGACAACAATGAAGCTACGAGCTATGGAGAAGTGATGGTGGGACCGGATTCCGACGAATGGCTCGAGGCCATAAAATCCGAGAAAGGATCCATGACTTTGGAAGAAATACTTGATGGTCGTAAGGCCGTTGGGTATAGATGGATTTTAAAAGGAAGACAGACAATGATGGTAAGAATCACCATTAAGAAAGCTCAACTTGTCGTTAAGATGTTTTCCGACAAGTTCAAGGAGTTGACTACGGTGAGGCTTTCTCACTCATAGCGATGCTAAGAGTCTGTTGTAATGGATTAGCAGTTACTGCATTATTTATGAAATCTTGCAGATAGAATGTCAAAACATTGTTTCCTCGACAATTTTTTGAGGAAAGGTTGTATGTGATACAACCAGAAGGTTTTGACAATCCTGAAGAACGCTAACAAATATGCAAAACTCCAGCAATCCTTCTAAGGACTGGAGTTAGCATCTCAGAGTTGGAATGTACGCTTTGATGAGATGATCAAAGATTTTGGGTTTATACAAAAGTTTATGAGAAACTTGTATTTCCAAAGAAGTGAGTGGGAGCACTATAGAATTTCTGATGAGTATATGTTGTTGACATATTGTTGCTCAGAAATGATGTAGAATTTCTGGAAAGCATATAGGGTTATTTGAAAAGTGTTTTTCAATGGAAAACCTAGATTAAGATACTTGAACATTGAGCATCAAGATCTATGAGGATAGATCAAAACCTCTTAATGGTACTTTCAAATGAGCATATACCTTGACATGATCTTGAAGGTGTTCAATATGGATCAGTCAAAGAAGGAGTTCTTGCCTGAGATGTAAGGTACGAAGTTAAGACTTAAAAGCTTGACCACGGCAGAATAGAGAGAAAGGACGAAGGTCGTCCCCTATGCTTTAGACGTAGGCTCTATAGTATGCCATGCTGTGTACCGCACCGAAAGTGTGCCTTGCCATGAGTCAGTCAAGGGGTACAAGAATGATCCAGGAATGGATCCTCAGATAGTGGTCAAAATTATCCTTAGAGGAATAAGGATATGTTTCTCGATTATGGAGGTGATAAAGAGTTCGTCGTAAAGGGTTATGTCGATGCAAGCTTTAACACCTATCTGAATGACTCTGAGTAGCAAACCCGATACGTATAGTGGAGCAACCATTTGGAATAGCTCCAAGTGGAGCGTGGAAGCAGCATTTACAATATGACCTAGAGATTTGCGAAGTACATACGGATCTGAATGTTGCAGACCCGTTGACTAAAACCTGTCTTACAAGCAAAACATGATCAAACCCCAGAACTCATTGAGTCTTAATCACATGATGATGTGAACTAGTTTAGTGACACTAGTAAACTCTTTGGATGTTGGTCACATGGTGATGTGACCTGTGAGTGTTAATCACATGGTGATGTGAACTAGATTGTTGACTCTAGTGCAAGTGGGAGACTGTTGGAAGTATGCCCTAGAGGTAATGATAAATTAGTTATTATTATTATATTTCCTTGTTCATGATAATCGTTTATTGTCCATGCTATAATTGTATTGAAAGGAAACTCAGATACATGTGTGGATACATAGACAACACCATGTCCCTGGTAAGCTTCTAGTTGACTAGCTTGTTGATCAATAGATGGTTACGGTTTCCTGACCATGGACATTGGATGTCATTGATAACGGGATCACATCATTAGGAGAATGATGTGATGGACAAGACCCAATCCTAAGCCTAGCAGAAAGATCGTAGTTCATATGCTAAAGCTTTTCTAATGTCAAGTATCATTTCCTTAGACCATGAGATTGTGCAACTCCCGGATACCGTAGGAATGATTTGGGTGTACCAAACGTCACAACATAACTGGGTGGCTATAAAGGTGCACTACAGGTATCTCCGAAAGTGTCTGTTGGGTTGGCACGAATCGAGACTGGGATTTGTCACTCCGGTTGACGGAGAGGTATCTCTGGGCCCACTCGGTAGGACATCATCATAATGTGCACAATGTGACCAAGGGGTTGATCACGGGATGATGTGTTACGGAACGAGTAAAGAGACTTGCCGGTAACGAGATTGAACAAGGTATCGGCATACCGACGATCGAATCTTGGGCAAGTACAATACCGCTAGACAAAGGGAATTGTATACGGGATCAATTGAGTCCTTGACATCGTGGTTCATCCGATGAGATCATCGTGGAACATGTGGGAGCCAACATGTGTATACAGATCCCGCTGTTGGTTATTCACCGGAGAACGTCTCGGTCATGTCTGCATGGTTCGCGAACCCGTAGGGTCTACACACTTAAGGTTCGATGATGCTAGTGTTATAAAGGAAGTTTGTATGTGGTTACCGAATGTTGTTCGGAGTCCCGGATGAGATCCCGGACGTCACGACGAGTTCCGGAATGGTCCGGAGGTAAAGATTTATATATGGGAAGTCCTGTTTTGGTCACCGGAAAAGTTTCGGGTTTTATCGGTAACGTATCGGGACCACCGGGAGGGTCCCGGGGGTCCACCAAGTGGGGCCACCGGCCCCGGAGGGCTGCATGGGCCAAGTGTGGGAGGGGACCAGCCCCAGGTGGGCTGGTGCGCCCCCCCACAAGGGCACAAGGCGCCTAGGGTTGGGGGAGGGGGCGCACCCATCTAACTTGGGGGGCAAGTTTCCCCTCTCCCCCCCTTGGCCGCCACCCTGGATGGGATTGGGGGCAGCCGCACCCCTTGGGGTGAAAACCCTAGAGGGGGCGCACCCCCCTCCCTCTCCCCTATATATACTTGAGAGTTTTGGGGCTGCCAAGACATGAGTTTTGACCTCTCCCTGGCGCAGCCCTACCTCTCTCCCTTCTCCTCTCCCGCGGTGCTTGGCGAAGCCCTGCAGGATTGCCACGCTCCTCCATCACCACCACGCCGTTGTGCTGCTGCTGGACGGAGTCTTCCTCAACCTCTCCCTCTCTCCTTGCTGGATCAAGGCATGGGAAACGTCACCGGGCTGTACGTGTGTTGAACGCGGAGGTGCCGTCCGTTCGGCACTAGGATCTCCAGTGATTTGGATCACGACGAGTACGACTCCTTCAACCCCGTTCTCTTGAACGTTTCCAATTAGCGATCTACAAGGGTATGTAGATGCACTCTCCTTCCCCTCGTTGCTGGTTTCTCCATAGATAGATCTTGGTGACACGTAGGAAAATTTTGAATTTCTGCTACGTTCCCCAACAGAAGTAGGGGAGAGGAAAACGAGAGGCAAATGGCAAATAATGTAAATGCGAGGGAGATGGGTTTGTGATGGGTACTTGGTATGTCTTGACCTGAGCGAAGACCTCCCCGGCAACGGCGCCAAAAACCCTTCTTGCTACGTCTCGAGGTTGCGTTGGTTTTACTTGAGGAGGAAAGGGTGATGTAGAAATAGTAGCGTAAGTATTTCCCTCAGTTTTTGAGAACAAAGGTATCAATTCAGTAGGAGGCTCCTCAAAAGTCCCACACACCTACACAAACAAATAAAGAACTCACAACCAACGCAATAAAGGGGTTGTCAATCCCTTCACGGCCACTTGCGAAAGTGAGTTCTGATAGAGATAGTATGATAAGATAAATATATTTTTGGTATTTTATAATGTAGATGCAAAGAGTAAAAATGCAAATAAAAGTAGATTGAAAGCTTATATGATAAAATATAGACCCGGGGGCCATAGGTTTCACTAGTGGCTTCTCTCAAGATAGCATAAGTATTACGGTGGGTGAACAAATTACTGTCGAGCAATTGATAGAAAAGCGAACAATTATGAGATTATCTAGGCATGATCATGTATATATGCATCACGTCCGTGACAAGTAGACCGAATCCTGCCTGCATCTACTACTATTACTCCACACATCGACCGACTCCTGCCTGCATCTAGAGTATTAAGTTCATAAAGAACAGAGTAACGCATTAAGAATGATGACATGATGTAGAGGGATAAACTCAAGCAATATGATATAAACCCCATCTTTTTATCCTCGATGGCAACAATACAATACGTGCCTTGCTGCCCCTGCTGTCACTAGGAAAGGACACCGCAAGATTGAACCCAAAGCTAAGCACTTCTCCCATGGCAAGAAAGATCAATCTAGTAGGCCAAACCAAACTGATAATTTGAAGAGACTTGCAAAGATAACTCAAACATACATAAAAGAATTCAGAGGAGATTCAAATATTTCTCATAGATAAACTTGATCATAAACCCACAATTCATTGGATCTCGACAAACACACCGCAAAAAGATTTTACATCGAATAGATCTCCACAAGAGAGGGGGGAGAACATTGTATTGAGATCCAAAAAGAGAGAAGAATCCATCTAGCTGATAACTATGGACCCGAAGGTCTGTGGTAAACTACTCACAACTCATCAGAGGGGCTACGGTGTTGATGTAGAAGCCCCCTCCAGCGGAGCGCCGGCGAAGGCTCCAAGATGGGATCTCGCGGATACAGAAGGTTACGGTGGTGGAAATTGTGTTTCGTTGGCTCCCTGGTTGTTTTCGGGGCACGTAGGCATATATAGGACGAAGGAGTATGTCGGTGGCCGCCCGAGGGGCCCACAAGACAGGGGGCGCGCCCTCCTATCTCGTGGCCGCCTCGGCTGCTTCTTGACTTGCACTCCAAGTCCTTTGGATCACGTTCGTTCCAAAGATCACGCTCCCGAAGGTTTCATTTGTCACAGCCTGGTTATTGCCCTCTTTTCTTTGCCTGGTTTAGATCTGAGTTGGTTTGAATTTGGAGTTTTGAATCATTCCCTTTGGACTTGATCACTTGGGTATCCCTTGATTTTCACCCAAGTGCCTCCTCTCCTATTCTACTCCATCATTTCACTCCTGGCCAACCCAACAAAATTGCTTAGAATATTTCTCTTAAATGAAAAATATTCATTTTGCCTCCTACACCCTAGCTAAAATCTTTGACCTCCAAAGCAACCCTCATTTCCGTTGCCCCATAAATCCTTAGAAAAATACGAAATATTCTTTGGACCCTAGGGCACATTTGTGAGCAAAAATATTTCACCACTTTTTGGAGTATTTTTGCTACAGAAAATATTTTCACTTCTGGGCTGAAATGGTTGTTTCTACAACAACTACCTTTTTACTAGGTCCAATGCAGCTGGTTTTCCCTGTGCTTATTCACCTTAGTAAGAGTCACTAAAACCCCAAAGATCAGCCCTTGAATCACTGTGGTTTGACCACAGTAACTGTTCAAAGTTTCTGTCCAGTAACTAGATATCTTCACCATTTCACTTCTACTGCACCTGGAAACCAACCGAGTCGTGGTAACACCTAAAGTTACTAAGGACTACATGCCAGACATCATGGTTAGTGCTTATGCGGCCTGATGTCATAGTCCACGCAGTGAACGCGTTCGTCCAAGGGTGCTGGCATGCCAAACGCGCGCTCTACGCGTCGCCAGCGCCTCTGTGGCGCGCGTGCCCGCTGCTCGGCCAGCCTGGGCGTGTCCCCCCGCGCCACCATCCTCGTCTCCACCCCCTTAACTCCTCCCTGCCGCTCGCCGACGCCGGAGCTCGCCGCAGCGAGCATGGACATGGTCTGGACAACGGCACAGTGCCCGTGCAATGTGTTCGTCCCCTTCCTCCTTAACCCTGTGCTTGCCCGCTTCCGTGCACAGCTCCCGCGTGAACCCCGTTGCCTTCTCCCTCTCTCTCTGGCACCATTCGTTGCGGAGTGCCGGTGACAGCTGTCCTTCGATGGATCCCGAGCCCTCCTCGCCGCCCCGCCTATAAATAGCCCCCTCGACAGCCTCCTGGTGCACCGCACCTCACCACACCACCCTCCTACAGCCACTAGAAGCTTAGCCCGACCGGGCAGGCCGCGGGCTGTCGTCCCCGAGCCGAGCTCGCCGGTGATCCCCCCTGGATCGACCCCGCAGCTCCGGCCACTCCCAAGCCGAGGCGACCCCGCCAGGGCCTCCGCCTCTCCTCCATGAAGCCAATGAGCCAAGCCCGAGCCCCTGGAGCCACCCCTAGCCGCAGTCTTCCTCATCTGCAGCGACACCGTGTTCTGCCTCCGCTTGCAAGGAAGAAACCGACGCCGTCCAGCCACCATTTGCCACGCCACAGGTACGGGCAGGTGCGCAAGAACCTTCTCCGTGGATCCCTCCCTCTCATCTTCCCCCAAGAGGCCTCAACACCGGCGAACGCTCCGGTGAACCGCCGCCCGCCTCTATTTTCTTTCCCTCCCTCCGGCCTGACTAGCGGGGCCCGCTAGTCAGCCATTCATAACGAGTGCGAAACGGTATGAGTGGTGGCACCCCGGGAAAATACACCATCGACATCACCCCCTCTCTATTTTTCTTTTTTCAAATTTAATTAAAATTCCAGGAGCATTCAAACAGCCATAACTTTTATTCTACAAGTCCAAATGCAGTGATCCTTTTTGCATTGTGTTCTTTGTCTAAAAATCTAACAGCTCCCAAAAGATGGGATTTTTCCTTGCTCTCTAGATTTTCTGACAATTTTCAAAAGGTTTCTTGATATTTTTCTTTTGTGGTTTTTGGATGTTTTCAGAGGATCCAGCTTGTCTTGAGGATCACCAGGAGCCTTGTGACCCTCATCAGTACTAAGGCAAGCCACAGTAACATTTGCATGGTGCCACTTCAATATTATTGATTTTCATAGTTGAACTTATGAATAGTGATGCATTTTAATTAGTTATTTAATAAATATATTCTGTTATAAGCTTGTTATGTTAAAATGCTTGAACTTCAGTAGGTTTGAAGTAAATATGGTTGGTAGATGATGAGAACATAGTTGTTAGAGATAAATAAAGAATATGGTCATAGAATTGGTGGGAAATTTGGATATTATTTTTGCATGAGGTATAATGGTGATAATTGCTAGAAATGGTTCTGTTATAAGTGAAGAAAGGTTTTTACCAGTATAGTAGCATGAATTTATGTTGGCTCCGTGGGAGCGTAGTTGGAGCAGTTTTGCACGGTTATGTGATGCATATGTTAAGTGATGCATGATATGGCATTACGACACAGATTATTTTCTTTTCACATTGAAAAGTAGAACCTGATTAATATTCAACTTGAACATGTTGTTGACCGGGTCGTGGTGCCGCTGAAATGAGTCTTTCCCAGTGCAACCACATTTGCCGGTATGGGACGGCCTTAATGCGTTTCATTGTCGTGCCTCTGGTCGGTACCTCAAATTAAGGAAGGTTATGGGCGTGTTGTACCCTGGCCCGGTAGGCAAGCATAACCTTGCGAGCCGGTTGTTAAGTTAAGTTTGGTACCGGATCCCAGTGTGGATCGTGGCCACGTCGGTGGTCGAGGTGTCTAGAGGTTGACACGGGGCTACCCAGGACTAGACCAGTGGGGTCTGAGTGTCATGATAGTGAAATGGTTTTGTCGGAACGATGTTGGTCCACTCGGATAGGAGAGTGAGGTCATGGGTTCTGTAGTGTGAGTACAGTGTACCAACCTCTGTAGAGTGTAATTACTCTATCAATAGCCGAGTCCACGGTTACGGACACGCTCGAAAGTAAGGTACACCATGGGTGAACACTTAATGAATATGCACACTAATTTGCACTAAGGATGACAGTGAGGTCATCGTGTTGAGTTGGCCATGAGTTGGTCGGGTTGTGACCGCCGTACGGATCACGGGCCACGAATTGGTCGCGTTGTGATCGCCGTAAGGATCATGGGCCACAAGTTGGTCGGGTTGTGATCGCCATAAGGATCACAGGCCATGAGATGGTCGGGTTGTGATCTCCGTAAGGATCACAGGTAAGCGTTGGTAATATTATGTTTGCTGGTCACATCTGGTAAGCAAGTTGGGAGAATAAGTACCTGTTGAGCATAGTCACATCATGTGGGTTATGTAGCTGCACTGTTGATTAAAACTGGATAAATATCATAATATTGTCTGTCATCTTGTTATGCTTATTGTGAGCTTGCAAGTACATTCAATGTACTGACCTGGCGTGTCATGCCAGATTTTAGGAGAGTCCCATTGGAAAGGAGTGCTGTCGGAGTCTAGACCGTGTCCACGTCGGTGTCCTTGTGCTATGGAGTCCCGCTACGACGTTGTTCCGCTGCCGAGTAGTTGTCAAGAATCGAGGCCCCTTTATGTTCACTAAATAATGTACATATTGTTCAGCCGCACCGTGTGTGCCTATTGGCCTCGCTAACTGCTGTAATATGAACAATGTTCCGCTAGCATGAATAAAGCGGTTGTATTCTATGCCATGTTGTTGTGTGTTGCCAGAAGACAAGGTCTCTGGGCTGGCAATGCAGGGTAAACCGGTCGCTTTGAGCCGGGGTGCCACAACGCTTGGTACCAGAGCCGCGCTGACTGTAGGCCATGCTAGACTAAGTCGAGTTAACTGGATGCTAGATACGAGTTGTAGCTGAATGTCGGTAATAACTGTAGCTGGTTGTTGCATTGCATGCACTAATTATATTTATTTTTCTATGCTAACCTGCTAATGGTTTTGAGTGTAGATGGCTCCAGTGCTGTATCCGTGCCAGTTGCGGCTGATGTCGTACACGTCGCCGCATCTTCTTCGCAACATGTGACGTCGGTTGTACCCTCACGGAGATGATCCAGTCTATCGTGTGTACCGGGAGCGCCTAGCTGACTCAGTGTATGAGTATCACGCTATGGTTACTCTGCGCACCAATTCCGATTCCAGTTCATACACTCGTACCTCTCGTAGCGGCTACGCTTCTTCCGCTTCTCAGGCTGTCCAGTTTGCTGCATTCGAGGTACTTGTTGAGCTCCGCTACAACGAGGTTCGGATGCAGAATCACCCAGGTTTCCACTACTAGACCTCTCTCCACGAAAACGGTAGTGTTCGTTTTCCTGTCATTGATCTTGAGTCTGATAGTGTCGCTAGCCACCTTTCTCGCTACATCGCTGCTAGTTATCTTCTGATCTACGAGCTGGCTCATGAGCTGAGTCATGTCTGTACTGCTTTAGCCTCTACTTTAGTCACTGCTCTCTCAGCCACTGCTTCTCCATCTATGGGATTTATTCCCTACGTTCCTGCCAGTTCTAGATCCCCTGTTTCTCCGGTTACTCCCCCGAGTAGCTCGGGCACCACGACTGCGAGCCCCCTTAGTGCTCCTGCAGAGTGGGTTTCACTCCTCGCCACTCATGCAGCTCCGATGATCCGCCCTTCACCTGCCCCTGAGGGAGAGCCCTCGAGGCAGCGTCGTCGTGTCACTTTTAACCCGGATTTCTCTGTTAACATCGCTAGTTTCGGATCCGAGTCCGCATCAGGAGAGGACACCGCAGCGCTAGCCAAGTAGTAGAGCTTTCGAGTATTCTCAGTTGTCGAGATGGAGTATGGTTGTAATCGCACTAGTCATGCTGTTTCGTTTCATGTATGAGGGTAGTTGGACCTGGCATGTTGTTATCTTTCATGTATGAGTCTATGTATAATTATGTTGGACATTATTTTATTCGCCGTATTTTCTTCATCTTTTCGGTTTCGCTTGGTTTTTGTTGCTGGCTTCTCCCCAGTTTTTGTTGAATGCTTCTCATCTCGGTTGTGTTGACTTGGGAAAAATCATATTAGGATGACGCGGGGAGGCTAGAGTAGCAACGTTCGTGAGGGTTCCCCTGTTCGGCGTTCCGCACGGTAGGCAGGACAATCACCCGAACCGTACGTTCCACCACCACCTCCACCGCCAAATCCGCCCTCCACCGAACAAATTATGCATATGTTCGAGGAACGAGGAAACAATGATCTAATGGAAGTATTCAGAAGTATTCAAGCAATGGTTGGACAGAATGGGAATCAGCCTACCTCCCACTGCAAGCTATCTGATTTTCAAAGGACTAAGCCTCCCAGTTTCAGTCAGGCTGTTGATCCCCTGGATGCAGATGATTGGTTAAGGACTATGGAAAAGAAACTTGAGGTTGCTCGAACTGATGAAGAAGATAAAGTTCCATTTGTAACGCATTATCTAGAAGGCGCTGCTGCCATATGGTGGGAAAGTGAGAAAGCTATACTGATTGAAAATGAAGCAATTACCTGGCCAAGATTCAAGGAGCAATTCCAAAAATATCACATACCTGCGGGAATTAAGAAGACTAAGCAGCGTGAATTTATCACGCTCCTCCAAGGGAGTCAGTCAGTGGGAGAATATTTACAAAAATTCAATCACCTGTCACATTACCCTCATTATGACATGGCCACTGAAGAAAGGAAGATGGTCCGCTTTCTTGGTGGATTAAACCCGCAACTTCGCTCTGCTCTCAGTATGTTCGATTTTCCAGATTTTCAAACCCTAGTGAACAAGGCTTTCATTGCTGAAAGGGAACACAAGCTCGTGTCAGATACTAAGTCTGCCCATAATGATCAATTTGAGCCCAAGAAGGAAATGCAACCAGTGCAAAAGGTTCATACCTAGCAGCCAACTCCGATGGCATACCAGCCCAGTTGGCAACAAAATGTTAACAAGACCACCACCCAAGTGAAGAATGATGTGCCTAACCCAGTTATGGAGAATCATCTGTGCAACAATTCCTATTATAGTTGCGGACAAACCGGACATTTTGCCAAACAGTGTCCCAAGAACACTCGGACCAATGCTATGGTCAAGCCTCAAATCCATTATTTGGAAGTTGGTCCAAGTCAGCACGACGTCACGGGATACGTTCATCACATTTCAGCCGACTAAGCCCAGGAAAATCCCGAGGTCGTCATTGGTATGTTCCCTGTTAATAACATACCTGCAGTAATTTTATTTGACTCTAGGGCTACCTACTCTTTTATTTCTCGGAGTTTGGTCGCCCAAAACTAATTTCCTTGTTCACTTTTGGGCAAAAATATGCTGGTACAAACCCCGGGATCTATTATTTAAAGCAATCTCGTCTGCCGCAATCTGGTAGTCAGGATCAATGAAATCAGT
Organism: Triticum dicoccoides; assembly: GCF_002162155.2. Lineage (NCBI taxonomy): Eukaryota > Viridiplantae > Streptophyta > Magnoliopsida > Poales > Poaceae > Triticum > Triticum dicoccoides. The sequence goes on along the minus strand of NC_041391.1, from coordinate 668,387,910 downwards.
TTTCCGACGTCTTTGATACTGATCGAGTCTGAAAAATTGGATGTTATCTTGGGTATGAATTGGCTGACTCAGTACCAAGTATGCATAAATTCTGCAACCCGGGAAGTCAATTTGACCTGACAAGATGGGCAAGCTACCAAGTTTATTGCTCGTAGAAGCATACCCTCCAAGGAAGTGGTTTTTACAGCAATAGCAGAAATGGAATTAATACCAGTGGTCAGTGAGTTTCCCGACGTATTCCCAGAAGAATTGCCAGGCATGCCACCTGACCGGGAGCTTGAGTTTGCAATAGAACTTGTGCCCGGAACCACACCAATACACAAGAAATATTATCACATGCCGTCATCCGAGTTGGTGGAGCTAAAGAGATAGCTTGATGAAATTCTCTAAAAAGGATATATCCGCCCCAGTTCCTTGCCATGGGGATCACCCGCTATTTTTGTGGACAAGAAAGATGGCAGCATTCGCATGTGTGTGGACTACCGACAGTTAAATGATGTCACGATCAAGAACAAATACCCTCTGCCAAGAATTGATGATTTGTTTGATCAACTCAGTGGAGCCAAGGTCTTCTCAAAAATTGATTTGCGAACTGGATATTACCAGCTTAAAATTAAAAAGGAGGATATTCCCAAGACAGCTTTGACCACTCGCTATGGTCTTTATGAATATACCGTCATGTCCTTCGGCCTCACCAATGCCCCTGCCTTCTTCATGCACATGATGAACAAAGTGTTCATGGATGTCCTTGATAATTTCGTGGTCGTCCGAATCGATGATATACTTATCTATTCAAGAAACACTACTAGGAAAAGGGCTATAGATGGAAATGGCACTAATGGCGCACCAGACATGTGGTGCGCCATTAGTATATACTAATGGCGCACCACCTTCTGATGCGCCATTAGTGTTGAAACTACTAATGGCGCACCCTGCCTACGGTGCGCCATTAGTACCAAAATATTTTTTTTTGAACTAGTGCGCCTGTCCAAACATACTAATGGCGCACCATGTGTGTGGTGCGCCATTTCTAGTTAAACTAGTAATGGCGCACCATGCCACGGTGCGCCATCAGTAACCTTGGCCACCACTTGCACCGAATGCACCCCCCCCCTGTGGACCGCCTTTTCAGTTTTAAAAAAAATAAAACAAAATGATAAAAATGTCAAAAAAATAAAAGAAAATAAGTTTCCCATGTGATATGTGGCCTAGTTGTTGGGAAAATTTGCAAATATGAATTTTGACTTCATTTGCAAAATCTCGCGAGAATTTGTAAAAATGGGCATAACTTTTGCATACTAACTCGGATGAAAAAGTTTTTATATGAAAAATCATCTACTCGAAAAGTTACATCCAAATTTAACGGGGGAACCCCGTTAAACATTTTCAAAATCGTCAAAAACCTAACAGAAAAAAAGATACGGGGCTTTTAAGATCTAGAGAGGCAAAAAAAATCAAAAAAATTCAAACTTACTAATGGCGCACCTGCCCATGGTGCGCCATTAGTATCTTCCCTCCTTCAAAATTCAGAATAAGTCAAAAAAATAAAAAAAATTACTAATGGCGCACCTGACCATGGTGCGCCGTTAGTATCTTCCCGCCTTCAAAATTCAAAATAAATGAAAAAATAAAAAAAATTACTAATGGCGCACCTGACCATGGTGCGCCATTAGTATCTTCCCGCCTTCAAAATTCAAAATAAATAAAAAAAATAAAAAAAATTACTAATGGCGCACCTGCCCGCGGTGCGCCATTAGTATGCCGTATATATGGCTGGTCCTCTCCTCCTCTCTTCATTTCATCATCCCTTCTCTCCTCCTCTGCGGCGACCTCCTCCTACCTCCTCCCTCCTCCCTCCTCCCTCCTCCCCTCCCCTCCCCTCCCCTCCC
>NC_041391.1:668374978-668385099 GCF_002162155.2 Triticum dicoccoides | reverse complement strand
AGATACTAATGGCGCACCACTGGTGCGCCATTAGTAAAAATTACTAATGGCGTGCTGTTAGTGGCGCACCATAGATGCGCCATTAATGGCCATAATAGGTGCGCCATTAGTAGAGGTTTTTCTAGTAGTGAAATGAAGAAGAGCATAAAGGACACCTCTGCGCAGTGCTACAACGACTCCGTGAGCACCAATTGAATGCCAAGTTCAGTAAATGCTAGTTTTGGCTCAAGCAAGTTGGTATCCTCGGACACATACTATCAGCTGAAGGAATAGTCGTGGACCCTAGTAAAGTAATAGACGTGCTCGACTGGTTGCCACACGCCACCGTGTCTCAGATCCGTAGTTTCCTCGGATTAGCCGGATATTACCGTCGATTTATTGATGGGTTCTCCAAGATTGCTAATCCCATGACGGAGTTGCTTAAAAAGGATAAAAAGTTTGAATGGACCTCAGACTGTGATAAAACTTTCACCGAGTTGAAGAAGCGCTTAACAACTGCGCCCGTATTAACACTTCCAGATACCTACCGCAGCTTTGACGTGTATTGCGACGCTTCCCGACAAGGACTTGGGTGCGTGCTTATGCAAGATGGCAAGGTAGTAGCCTACGCCTCACGGCAGCTACGACCTCATGAAGGCAATTACCCCACTCATGATTTGGAATTGGCCGCCGTAGTTCATGCTTTAAAAATTTGGAGAAACTACCTCATTGGAAAAAGGTGCCAAATTTTTACCGACCACAAAAGTCTCAAATACATATTTACTCAGCCAGATTTAAATCTCCGTCAGCGAAGATGGCTGGAGTTGGTCAAAGATTATGATCCTGGAATAAATTACCATCCGGGTAAGGCCAACATGGTTACTGATGCACTTAGTCGAAAGACCGTCAGTTTAAACGTCATGCTGGAATCTTTGCCTTCTGAACTCAAAGAAGAAATTGCTCAGTTCAACCTGGTTGTTGTTGAGGCTGGTCTTGCAAATCTTCTGAAAATCACTCCTACTCTTGAGTATTCGTAAGGCCCAGCCAGGCGACGCCAAACTGCAGAAATGCATCAAGTCATCCGATTTCTTGAAGGATCTGTACGGTAACCTTTGATTCAGGGGAAGGATTTGTGTGCCTATTCAGGCTGACCTAAAGCAGAAAATTTTGTCAGAAGCCCACGAGTCCTCGTATTAAATCCACCCTGGAGGCAGAAAAATGTATGAAGACCTTCGACAAATATTCTGGTGGGATGGAATGAAGAAAGACATTGCTTATTTCGTGGCCTGTTGCGACATCTGCAACAAGGTTAAGGCGGAACATCAGAAGCCCGCTGGACTTCTCCAACCACTGCCTGTATCACAATGGAAATGGGACAATGTCTATATGGATTTCATCACAGGATTACCCAGGACCCGACTAGGCAATAATGCGATCTTTGTCATAGTGGATACATTAACCAAGGTGGCTCACTTTCTCCCAGTCAAAACCTCATATCGAGCAGATGAGCTTGCCTGACTGTATGTATCCAGGATTGTCAGTTTGCATGGAGTTCCCCACAAGAGAGGGGGGAGAACATTTTATTGAGATCCAAAAAGAGAGAAGAATCCATCTAGCTAATAACTATGGACCCGAAGGTCTGTGGTAAACTACTCACAACTCATCAGAGGGGCTACGGTGTTGATGTAGAAGCCCCCTCCAGCGGAGCGCCGGCGAAGGCTCCAAGATGGGATCTCGCGGATACAGAAGGTTACGGTGGTGGAAATTGTGTTTCGTTGGCTCCCTGGTTGTTTTCGGGGCACGTAGGCATATATAGGACGAAGGAGTATGTCGGTGGCCACCCGAGGGGCCCACAAGACAGGGGGCGCGCCCTCCTATCTCGTGGCCGCCTCGGCTGCTTCTTGACTTGCACTCCAAGTCCTTTGGATCACGTTCGTTCCAAAGATCACGCTCCCGAAGGTTTCATTTGTCACAGACTGGTTATTGCCCTCTTTTCTTTGCCTGGTTTAGATCTGAGTTGGTTTGAATTTGGAGTTTTGAATCATTCCCTTTGGACTTGATCACTTGGGTATCCCTTGATTTTCACCCAAGTGCCTCCTCTCCTATTCTACTCCATCATTTCACTCCTGGCCAACCCAACAAAATTGCTTAGAATATTTCTCTTAAATGAAAAATATTCATTTTGCCTCCTACACCCTAGCTAAAATCTTTGACCTCCAAAGCAACCCTCATTTCCGTTGCCCCATAAATCCTTAGAAAAATACGAAATATTCTTTGGACCCTAGGGCACATTTGTGAGCAAAAATATTTCACCACTTTTTGGAGTATTTTTGCTACAGAAAATATTTTCACTTCTGGGCTGAAATGGTTGTTTCTACAACAACTACCTTTTTACTAGGTCCAATGCAGCTGGTTTTCCCTGTGCTTATTCACCTTAGTAAGAGTCACTAAAACCCCAAAGATTAGCCCTTGAATCACTGTGGTTTGACCACAGTAACTGTTCAAAGTTTCTGTCCAGTAACTAGATATCTTCACCATTTCACTTCTACTGCACCTGGAAACCAACCGAGTCGTGGTAACACCTAAAGTTACTAAGGACTACATGCCAGACATCATGGTTAGTGCTTATGAGGCCTGATGTCATAGTCCATGCAGTGACCGCGTTCGTCCAAGGGTGCTGGCATGCCAAACGCGCGCTCTACGCGTCGCCAGCGCCTCTGTGGCGCGCGTGCCCGCTGCTCGGCCAGCCTGGGCGTGTCCCCCCGCGCCACCATCCTCGTCTCCACCCCCTTAACTCCTCCCTGCCGCTCGCCGACGCCGGAGCTCGCCGCAGCGAGCATGGACATGGTCTGGACAACGGCACAGTGCCCGTGCAATGTGTTCGTCCCCTTCCTCCTTAACCCTGTGCTTGCCCGCTTCCGTGCACAACTCCCGCGTGAACCCCGTCGCCTTCTCCCTCTCTCTCTGGCACCATTCGTCGCCGAGTGCCGGCGACAGCTGTCCTTCGATGGATCCCGAGCCCTCCTCGCCGCCCCGCCTATAAATAGCCCCCTCCACAGCCTCCTGGCGCACCGCACCTCACCACACCACCCACCTACAGCCACTAGAAGCTTAGCCCGACCGGGCAGGCCGCGGGCTGTCGTCCCCGAGCCAAGCTCGCCGGTGATCCCCCCTGGATCGACCCCGCAACTCCGGCCACTCCCAAGCCGAGGCGACCCCGCCAGGGCCTCCGCCTCTCCTCCATGAAGCCAACGAGCCAAGCCCGAGCCCCTGGAGCCACCCCTAGCCACAGTCTTCCTCATCTGCAGCGACACCATGTTCTGCCTCCGCTTGCAAGGAAGAAACCGACGCCGTCCAGCCATCATTTGCCACGCCACAGGTACAGGCAGGTGCGCAAGAACCTTCTCCGTGGATCCCTCCCTCTCATCTTCCCCCAAGAGGCCTCAACGCCGGCGAACGCTCCGGTGAACCGCCGCCCGCCTCTATTTTCTTTCCCCTCCCTCCGGCCTGACTAGCGGGGCCCGCTAGTCAGCCATTCATAACGAGCGCGAAACAGTATGAGTGGTGGCACCCCGGGAAAATACACCATCGACATCACCCCCTCTCTATTTTTCTTTTTTCAAATTTAATTAAAATTCCAGGAGCATTCAAACAGCCATAACTTTTATTCTACAAGTCCAAATGCAGTGATCCTTTTTGCATTGTGTTCTTTGTCTAAAAATCTAACAGCTCCCAAAAGATGGGATTTTTCCTTGCTCTCTAGATTTTCTGACAATTTTCAAAAGGTTTCTTGATATTTTGCTTTCGTGGTTTTTGGATGTTTTCAGAGGATCCAGCTTGTCTTGAGGATCACCAGGAGCCTTGTGACCCTCATTAGTACTAAGGCAAGCCACAGTAACATTTGCATGGTGCCACTTCAATATTATTGATTTTCATAGTTGAACTTATGAATAGTGATGCATTTTAATTAGTTATTTAATAAATATATTCTGTTATAAGCTTGTTATGTTAAAATGCTTGAACTTCAGTAGGTTTGAAGTAAATATGGTTGGTAGATGATGAGAACATAGTTGTTGGAGATAAATAAAGAATATGGTCATAGAATTGGTGGGAAATTTGGATATTATTTTTGCATGAGGTATAATGATGATAATTGCTAGAAATGGTTCTGTTATAAGTGAAGAAAGGTTTTTACCAGTATAGTAGCATGAATTTATGTTGGCTCCGTGGGAGCGTAGTTGGAGCAGTTTTGCACGGTTATGTGATGCATATGTTAAGTGATGCATGATATGGCATTATGACACAGATTATTTTTCTTTTCACATTAAAAAGTAGAACCTGATTAATTTTCAACATGAACATGTTGTTGACCGGGTCGTGGTGCCGCTGAAATGAGTCTTTCCCAGTGCAACCACATTTGCCGGTATGGGACGGCCTTAATGCGTTTCATTGTCGTGCCTCTGGTCGGTACCTCAAATTAAGGAAGGTTATGGGCGTGTTGTACCCTGGCCCGGTAGGCAAGCATAACCTTGCGAGCCGGTTGTTAAGTTAAGTTTGGTACCGGATCCCAGTGTGGATCGTGGCCACGTCGGTGGTCGAGGTGTCTGGAGGTTGACACGGGGCTACCCAGGACTAGACCAGTGGGGTATGAGTGTCATGACAGTGAAATGGTTTTGTCGGAACGATGTTGGTCCACTCGGATAGGAGAGTGAGGCCATGGGTTCTGTAGTGTGAGTACAGTGTACCAACCTCTGTAGAGTGTAATTACTCTATCAATAGCCGAGTCCATGGTTATGGACACGCTCGAAAGTAAGGTACACCATGGGTCAACACTTAATGAATATGCACGCTAATTTGCACTAAGGATGACAGTGAGGTCATCGTGTTGAGTTGGCCATGAGTTGGTCGGGTTGTGATCGCCGTACGGATCACGGGCCACGAATTGGTCGGGTTGTGATCGCCGTAAGGATCATGGGCCACAAGTTGGTCGGGTTGTGATCGCCATAAGGATCACAGGCCATGAGATGGTCGGGTTGTGATCTCCGTAAGGATCACAGGTAAGCGTTGGTAATATTATGTTTGCTGGTCACATCTGGTAAGCAAGTTGGGAGAATAAGTACCTGTTGAGCATAGTCACATCATGTGGGTTATGTAGCTACACTGTTGATTAAAACTGGATAAATATCATAATATTGTCTGTCATCTTGTTATGCTTATTGTGAGCTTGCAAGTACATTCAATGTACTGACCTGGCGTGTCATGCCAGATTTTAGGAGAGTCCCATTGGAAAGGAGTGCCGTCGGAGTCTAGACCGTGTCCACGTCGGTGTCCTTGTGCTATGGAGTCCCGCTACGACGTTGTTCCGCTGCCGAGTAGTTGTCAAGAATCGAGGCCCCTTTATGTTCACTAAATAATGTACATATTGTTCAGCCGCACTGTGTGTGCCTATTGGCCTCGCTAACTGCTGTAATATGAACAATGTTCCGCTAGCATGAATAAAGCGGTTGTATTCTATGCCATGTTGTTGTGTGTTGCCAGAAGACAAGGTCTCTGGGCTGGCAATGCAGGGTAAACCGGTCGCTTTGAGCCGGGGTGCCACAACGCTTGGTACCAGAGCCGCGCTGACTGTAGGCCATGCTAGACTAAGTCGAGTTAACTGGATGCTAGATACGAGTTGTAGCTGAATGTCGGTAATAACTGTAGCTGGTTGTTGCATTGCATGCACTAATTATATTTATTTTTCTATGCTAACCTGCTAATGGTTGTGAGTGTAGATGGCTCCTGTGCTGTATCCGTGCCAGTTGCGGCTGATGTCGTACACGTCGCCGCATCTTCTTCGCAACATGTGACGTCGGCTGTACCCTCACGGAGATGATCCAGTCTATCGTGTGTACCGGGAGCGCCTAGCTGACTCAGTGTATGAGTATCACGCTATGGTTACTCTGCGCACCAATTCCGATTCCAGTTCATACACTCGTACCTCTCGTAGCGGCTACGCTTCTTCCGCTTCTCAGGCTGTCCAGTTTGCTGCATTCGAGGTACTTGTTGAGCTCCGCTACAACGAGGTTCGGATGCAGAATCACCCAGGTTTCCACTACTAGACCTCTCTCCACGACAACGGTAGTGTTCGTTTTCCTGTCATTGATCTTGAATCTGATAGTGTCGCTAGCCACCTTTCTCGCTACATCGCTGCTAGTTAGCTTCTGATCTACGAGCTGGCTCATGAGCTGAGTCATGTCTGTACTGCTTTAGCCTCTACTTTAGTCACTGCTCTCTCAGCCACTGCTTCTCCATCTATGGGATTTATTCCCTACGTTCCTGCCAGTTCTAGATCCCCTGTTTCTCCGGTTACTCCCCCGAGTAGCTCGGGCACCACGACTGTGAGCCCCCTTAGTGCTCCTGCAGAGTGGGTTTCACTCCTCGCCACTCCTGCAGCTCCGATGATCCGCCCTTCACCTGCCCCTGAGGGAGAGCCCTCGAGGCAGTGTCGTCGTGTCACTTTTAACCCGGATTTCTCTGTTAACATCGCTAGTTTCGGATCCGAGTCCGCATCAGGAGAGGACACCGCAGCGCTAGCCAAGTAGTAGAGCTTTCGAGTATTCTCAGTTGTCGAGATGGAGTATGGTTGTAATCGCACTAGTCATGCTGTTTCGTTTCATGTATGAGGGTAGTTGGACCTGGCATGTTGTTATCTTTCATGTATGAGTCTATGTATAATTATGTTGGACATTATTTTATTCGCCGTATTTTCTTCATCTTTTCGGTTTCGCTTGGTTTTTGTTGCTGGCTTCTCCCCAGTTTTTGTTGAATGCTTCTCATCTCGGTTGTGTTGACTTGGGAAAAATCATATTAGGATGACGCGGGGAGGCTAGAGTAGCAACGTTCATGAGGGTTCCCCTGTTCGGCGTTCCGCACGGTAGGCAGGACAATCACCCGAACCGTACGTTCCACCACCGCCTCCACCACCAAATCCGCCCTCCACCGAACAAATTATGCATATGTTCGAGGAACGAGGAAACAATGATCTAATGGAAGTATTCAGAAGTATTCAAGCAATGGTTGGACAGAATGGGAATCAGCCTACCTCCCACTGCAAGCTATCTGATTTTCAAAGGACTAAGCCTCCCAGTTTCAGTCAGGCTGTTGATCCCCTGGATGCAGATGATTTGTTAAGGACTATGGAAAAGAAACTTGAGGTTGCTCGAACTGATGAAGAAGATAAAGTTCCATTTGTAACGCATTATCTAGAAGGCGCTGCTGCCATATGGTGGGAAAGTGAGAAAGCTATACTGATTGAAAATGAAGCAATTACCTGGCCAAGATTCAAGGAGCAATTCCAAAAATATCACATACCTGCGGGAATTAAGAAGACTAAGCAGCGTGAATTTATCACGCTCCTCCAAGGGAGTCAGTCAGTGGGAGAATATTTACAAAAATTCAATCACCTGTCACATTACTCTCATTATGACATGGCCACTGAAGAAAGGAAGATGGTCCGCTTTCTTGGTGGATTAAACCCGCAACTTCGCTCTGCTCTCAGTATGTTCGATTTTCCAGATTTTCAAACCCTAGTGAACAAGGCTTTCATTGCTGAAAGGGAACACAAGCTCGTGTCAGATACTAAGTCTGCCCATAATGATCAATTTGAGCCCAAGAAGGAAATGCAACCAGTGCAAAAGGTTCATACCTGGCAGCCAACTCCGATGGCATACCAGCCCAGTTGGCAACAAAATGTTAACAAGACCACCACCCAAGTGAAGAATGATGTGCCTAACCCAGTTATGGAGAATCATCTGTGCAACAATTCCTGTTATAGTTGCGGACAAACCAGACATTTTGCCAAACAGTGTCCCAAGAACACTCGGACCAATGCTATGGTCAAGCCTCAAATCCATTATTTGGAAGTTGGTCCAAGTCAGCACGACGTCACGGGATACGTTCATCACATTTCAGCCGACTAAGCCCAGGAAAATCCCGAGGTCGTCATTGGTATGTTCCCTGTTAATAACATACCTGCAGTAATTTTATTTGACTCTAGGGCTACCTACTCTTTTATTTCTCGGAGTTTTGTCGCCCAAAACTAATTTCCTTGTTTGCTTTTGGGCAAAAATATGCTGGTACAAACCCCGGGATCTATTATTTAAAGCAATCTCGTCTGCCGCAATCTGGTAGTGAGGATCAATGAAATCAGTTTTCCGACGTCTTTGATACTGATCGAGTCTGAAAAATTGGATGTTATCTTGGGTATGAATTGGCTTACTCAGTACCAAGTATGCATAAATTCTGCAACCCGGGAAGTCAATTTGACCTGACAAGATGGGCAAGCTACCAAGTTTATTGCTCGTAGAAGCATACCCTCCAAGGAAGTGGTTTTTACAGCAATAGCAGAAATGGAATTAATACCAGTGGTCAGTGAGTTTCCCGATGTATTCCCAGAAGAATTGCCAGGCATGCCACCTGACCGGGAGCTTGAGTTTGCAATAGAACTTGTGCCCGGAACCACACCAATACACAAGAAATATTATCACATGCCGTCATCCGAGTTGGTGGAGCTAAAGAAATAGCTTGATAAAATTCTCTAAAAAGGATATATCCGCCCCAGTTCCTTGCCATGGGGATCACCCGCTATTTTTGTGGACAAGAAAGATGGTAGCATTCGCATGTGTGTGGACTACCGACAGTTAAATGATGTCACGATCAAGAACAAATACCCTCTGCCAAGAATTGATGATTTGTTTGATCAACTCAGTGGAGCCAAGGTCTTCTCAAAAATTGATTTGCGAACTGGATATTACCAGCTTAAAATTAAAAAGGAGGATATTCCCAAGACAGCGTTCACCACTCGCTATGGTCTTTATGAATATACCGTCATGTCCTTCGGCCTCACCAATGCCCCTGCCTTCTTCATGCACATGATGAACAAAGTGTTCATGGATGTCCTTGATAATTTCGTGGTCGTCCTCATCGATGATATACTTATCTATTCAAGAAACACTACTACGAAAGGGCTATAGATGGAAATGGCACTAATGGCGCACCAGACATGTGGTGCGCCATTAGTATATACTAATGGCGCACCACCTTCTGATGCGCTATTAGTGTTGAAACTACTAATGGCGCACCCTGCCTACGGTGCGCCATTAGTACCAATTTTTTTTTTGAACTAGTGCGCCTGTCCAAACATACTAATGGCGCACCGTGTGTGTGGTGCGCCATTACTAGTTAAACTAGTAATGGCGCACCATGCCACGGTGCGCCATTAGTAACCTTGGCCACCACTTCCACCGAATGCACCCCCCCCCCTCGTGGATCGCCTTTTCAGTTTTAAAAAAAAATAAAACAAAATGATAAAAATTTCAAAAAAATAAGTTTCCCATGTGATATGTGGCCTAGTTGTTGGGAAAATTTGCAAATATGAATTTTGACTTCATTTGCAAAATCTCGCGAGAATTTGTAAAAATGGGCATAACTTTTGCATACTAACTCGGATGAAAAAGTTTTTAATATGAAAAATCATCTACTCGAAAAGTTACATCAAAATTTAACGGGGGAACCCCGTTAAACATTTTCAAAATCCTCAAAAACCTAACAGAAAAAAAGATACGGGGCTTTTAAGATCTAGAGAGGCAAAAAAAATCAAAAAAATTCAAACTTACTAATGGCGCACCTGCCCATGGTGCGCCATTAGTATCTTCCCTCCTTCAAAATTCAGAATAAGTCAAAAAAATAAAAAAAATTTACTAATGGCGCACCTGTCCATGGTGCGCCATTAGTATCTTCCCTCCTTCAAAATTCAGAATATGTCAAAAAAATAAAAAAAATTTACTAATGGCGCACCTGACCATGGTGCGCCATTAGTATCTTCCCGCCTTCAAAATTCAAAATAAATCAAAAAAATAAAAAAATTTACTAATGGCGCACCTGACCATGGTGCGCCATTAGTATCTTCCCGCCTTCAAAATTCAAAATAAATAAAAAAAATAAAAAAAATTACTAATGGCGCACCTGCCCGCGGTGCGCCATTAGTATGCCGTATATATGGCTGGTCCTCTCCTCCTCTCTTCATTTCATCTTCCCTTCTCTCCTCCTCTGCGGCGACCTCCTCCTACCTCCTCCCTCCTCCCTCCTCCCTCCTCCCCTCC
>NC_041391.1:668316572-668374694 GCF_002162155.2 Triticum dicoccoides | reverse complement strand
TATCCGGCGAACTCCTCTCCGGCAAAAGACCATGGCAACAAGATCCAAAAACAACAGGAACAAAATTTGAGAATATTGTCGTGCCAAAAAACAAGCAAAAAAAAACGAGCAAAAAAATGGGCAAAAAATCACGATCCAGATCTAGATCCTAAATGACGCATCACTAATGGCGCATCACAGGAAAGTGCGCCATTAGTATGCCGCGGTTACTAATGGCGCATCCAGTTGTGGTGCGCCATTAGTATCCAAAGCACCTGGCCCCTGGGAGGCATACTAATGGCGCACCATGGCCTATACTAATGGCGCACCAGTGGTGCGCCATTAGTATACCAGATACTAATGGCGCACCACTGGTGCGCCATTAGTAAAAATTACTAATGGCGTGCTGTTAGTGGCGCACCACAGATGCGCCATTAATGGCCATAATAGGTGCGATATTAGTAGAGGTTTTTCTAGTAGTGAAATGAAGAAGAGCATAAAGGACACCTCCGCGCAGTGCTACAACGACTCCGTGAGCACCAATTGTATGCCAAGTTCAGTAAATGCTAGTTTTGGCTCAAGCAAGTTGGTATCCTCGGACACATACTATCAGCTGAAGGAATAGTCGTGGACCCTAGTAAAGTAATAGACGTGCTCGACTGTTGCCACACGCCACCGTGTCTCAGATCCGTAGTTTCCTCGGATTAGCCGGATATTACCGTCGATTTATTGATGGGTTCTCCAAGATTGCTAAGCCCATGACGGAGTTGCTTAAAAAGGATAAAAAGTTTGAATGGACCTCAGACTGTGATAAAACTTTCACCGAGTTGAAGAAGCGCTTAACAACTGCGCCGGTATTAACACTTCCAGATACCTACCGCAGCTTTGACGTGTATTGCGACGCTTCCCGACAAGGACTTGGGTGCGTGTTAATGCAAGATGGCAAGGTAGTAGCCTACGCCTCACGGCAGCTACGACCTCATGAAGTCAATTACCCCACTCATGATTTGGAATTGGCCGCCGTAGTTCATGCTTTAAAAATTTGGAGAAACTACCTCATTGGAAAAAGGTGCCAAATTTTTACCGACCACAAAAGTCTCAAATACATATTTACTCAGCCAGATTTAAATCTCCGTCAGCGAAGATGGCTGGAGTTGGTCAAAGATTATGATCCTGGAATAAATTACCATCCGGGTAAGGCCAACGTGGTTACTGATGCACTTAGTCGAAAGACCGTCAGTTTAAACGTCATGCTGGAATCTTTGCCTTCTGAACTCAAAGAAGAAATTGCTCAGTTCAACCTGGTTGTTGTTGAGGCTGGTCTTGCAAATATTCTGAAAATCACTCCTACTCTTGAGTATTCGTAAGGCCCAGCCAGGCGACGCCAAACTGCAGAAATGCATCAAGTTATCCGATTTCTTGAAGGATCTGTACGGTAACCTTCGATTCAGGGGAAGGATTTGTGTGCCTATTCAGGCTGACCTAAAGCAGAAAATTTTGTCAGAAGCCCACGAGTCCTCGTATTAAATCCACCCTGGAGGCAGAAAAATGTATGAAGACCTTCGACAAATATTCTGGTGGGATGGAATGAAGAAAGACATTGCTTATTTCGTGGCCTGTTGCGACATCTGCAACAAGGTTAAGGCGGAACATCAGAAGCCCGCCGGACTTCTCCAACCACTGCCTGTATCACAATGGAAATGGGACAATGTCCATATGGATTTCATCACAGGATTACCCAGGACCCGACGAGGCAATAATGCGATCTTTGTCATAGTGGATACATTAACCAAGGTGGCTCACTTTCTCCCAGTCAAAACCTCATATCGAGCAGATGAGCTTGCCTGACTGTATGTATCCAGGATTGTCAGTTTGCATGGAGTTGCCCGAACCATCACTACTGACCGAGGTTCACTATTCACCTCTGCTTTCTGGACTCGTCTCCATGAAGCCCTTGGGACGGAATTAAAATACAACACTGCTTATCATCCTCAGATGGATGGGCAAACGGATAGAGTAAATCAGATACTCGAAGATATCCTCTGAGCCTGTGTTTTAGCCCAAGGACCACAATGGGAAGATTGTTTGCCACGCGCCGAGTTCTCATATAACAATGGATTCCAGACCAGTTTAATGATGTCACCTTATGAAGCTTTGTATGGCCGTAAGTGCTGCACTCCATTAAATTGGTCTAAAACCGGAGATAGCCATATTTTTGGACCAGATCTCATGCTGGAGGCCAAAAAGCAAGTCAAAGAGATCCGAGACAGATTACAGCTGGCCAAATCGCGACAGAAAAGTTATTATGATGCAAAGCACCGACAGATCAGTTTTGAACCCGGAGAACATGTCTACCTACGAGTCACACCTATGAAGGGAGTAAGAAGGTTCCAAACCCATGGAAAATTGGCACCCAGGTTTATTTGTCCATTTCCCATCATGACACGTGTGGGTGCTATGTGGCATATCAGTTGGAGCTGCCTCTGAAACTGTCTGACGTGCACAACGTGTTCCACCTTTCACAACTACGATGGTGCATCTCACCACCCGAGAAAAAGACCGACTTGGCATAGATAGAGCTGGCAAAGGATTTGACCTACGAAGAGACGCCAGTGAAAATTTTGGATCAGATGTAAAGAGTTACTCGTAGTAAGTCATAGAAATTTTACAAGGTTTAATGGATGCATCATACCGAATCAGAATCAACCTGGGAATCAGAAGAATTTCTAAGGGCATGCTATTCAGAATCGTTTTCCCAAGCAACTAAATCTCGAGGACGAGATTCATTCTAAGTGGGGGAGGTTTGTCATAGCCTGGTTTTTGCCCTCTTTTGTTTGCCTGGTTTTCATCTGAGTTGGTTTGAATTTGGAGTTTTGAATCATTCCCTTTGGACTTGATCACTTGGGTATCCCTTGATTTTCACCAAAGTGCCTCCTCTCCTCTTCTACTCCATCATTTCACTCTTGGCTAAACCAACAAAATTACTTGGAATATTTTTCTTAAATGAAAAATATTCGTTTTGCCTCCTAAACCCTAGCTAAAATCTTTGACCTCCAAAGCAACCCTCATTTCTGTTGCCCCATAAATCCTGAGAAAAATCCCAAATATTCTTTGGACCCTAGGGCACATTTCTGAGAAAAAATATTTCACCGCTTTTCGGAGAATTTTTGCTACAGAAAATATTTTCACTTCTGGGCTGAAATGGTAGTTTCTACAGCAACTACCTTTTTACTAGCTCCAATGCAGCTGGTTTTCCCTGTGCTTATTCACCTTAGTAAGAGTCAGTAAAACCCCAAAGATCAGCCCTTGAATCACTATGGTTTGACCACAGTAACTGTTCAAAGTTTCTATCCAGTAACTAGATATCTTCACCATTTCACTTCTACTGCACCTGGAAACCAACCGAGTCGTGGTAACACCTAAAGTTACTAAGGACAACATGCTAGACATCATGGTTAGTGCTTATGTGGCCTAATGTCATAGTCCATGCGGTGACCGCGTTCGTCCGAGGGTGCTGGCATGCCAAACGCGCGCTTTGCGCGTCGCTAGCGCCTCTGTGGCGCGCGTGCCCGCTGCTCGGCCAGCCTGGGCGTGCCCCCCCCCACGCCACCATCCTCGTCTCCACCCCCTTAACTCCTCCCTCCCGCTTTCCTACGCGAAGCTCACCGCAGCGAGCACGGGCACGGTCCGGCCAACGACACAGTACCTGCGCACTGTGTTCGTCCCCTTCCTCCTTGACCCTGTGCTCATCCACGTCCGTGCACAGCTCCCGCGTGAACCCCGTCGCCTTCTCCCTCTCTCTCTGGCACCATTTGTCGCCGGCCGCCGGCGACAGCTATCCTCCGGCGGAGCCCAAGCCCTCCTCGCTGCGCCACCTATAAATAGCCCCCTTCGCAGCCTCCTGGAGCACCACACCTCACCACACCTCCCTCCTACCACCACTAGAAGTCGCAGCCCGACCGGGCAGGCCACGGGCTGCCGTCCCCGAGCCGAGCTAGCGGGCAATCCCCCCTGGATCGACCCTGCAGCTCCAGCCACTCCCAAGCCGAGGCGACCCCGCCAGGGCCTCCGCCTCTCCTCCGTGAAGCCAATGAGCCAAACCCGAGCCCCTGGAGCCGCCCCTAGCCGTCGTCTTCCTCATCTCCGGCGACCATCGTGTTCTGCCTCCGCTTGCGAGGAAGAAACCGACGCCGTCCGGCCACCATTTGCCACGCCACGGGTACGGGCAGGTGCGCAAGAACCTTCTCCATCAATCCCTCCCTCTCATCTTCCCCTAAGAGGCCTCAACACCGGTGAACGCTCTGGCGAACCGCCGCCCGCCTCTATTTTCTTTCCCCTCCCTCCGGCCTGACTAGGGGGGCCCGCTAGTCAGCCGCTCATAACACGCGCGAAGCGGTATGAGTGGTGGCGCCCCGGGAAAATACGCCATCGACGTCACCCCCTCTCTGTTTTTCCTTTTTTTCAAATTTAATTTAAATTCCAGGAGCATTCAAACAGCCATAACTTTTATTCTACAAGTCCAAATGAAGTGATTCTTTTTGCACTGTGTTCTTTGTCTAAAAATCTAACAGCTCCCAAAAGATGGGATTTTTCCTTGCTGTCTAGATTTTCTAACAAATTTCAGAAGGTTTCTTGATATTTTGTTTTGTGGTTTCTGGATGTTTTCAGAGGATCCAGCTTGTCTTGAGGATCACCAGGAGCCTTGTGACCCTCATCAGTACTAAGGCAAGCCACAGTAACATTTTCATGGTGCCACTTCAATATTATTGATTTTCATACTTGAACTTATGAATAGTGATGCATTTTAATTAGTTATTAATAAATGTATTCTGTTATAAGCTTGTTATGTTAAAATGCTGGAACTTCAGTAGGTTTGAAGTAAATATTGTTGGTAGATGATGAGAACATAGTTGTTGGAGTTAAATAAATAATATGGTCATAGAATTGGTGGGAAATTTGGATATTATTTTTGCATGTGGTATAATGATGATAATTGCTAGAAATGGTTCTGGTATAAGTGAAGAAATGTTTTTACCAGTATAGTAGCATGAATTTATGTTGGCTCCGTGGGAGCGTAGTTGGTGCAGTTTTGCACGGTTATGTGATACATATGTTAAGTTATGCATGATATGGCATTACAACGCCGGTTATTTTCTTTTGACATTAAAAAGTTGAACCTTGTTAATATTCAACTTGAACATGTTGTTGACCGGGTCATGGTGCCGCTGAAACGAGTCTTTCCCAGTGCAACCACATTTGCCGGTATGGGAGGACCTTAATGCGTTTCATTGTCGTGCCTCTAGTCGGTACCTCAAATTAGGGAAGGTTATGGGCGTGTTGTACCTTGGCCCGGTAGGCAAGCATAACCTTGTGAGCTCGTTGTTAAGTTAAGTTTGGTACCGGATCCTAGTTTGGATCGTGGCCATGATGGTGGTTGAGGTGTCTGGAGGTAGACACTGGGCCACCTAGGACTAGCCCAGTGGGGTCTGGGTCGGAGGGGCCGGGAGAGTGTCATGACAGTGAAATGGTTTCGTCGGGACGTTGTTGGTCCACTCGGATGGGAGAGTGAGGCCATGGGTTCCGTGGTGTGGGTACAGTGTACTAACCTCTGCAGAGTGTAATTAATCTATCGATAGCCGAGTCCACGGTTACGGACATGCTCGAAAGTAAGGTACACCATGGGTCAACACTTTATAAATATGCACACTAATTTGCACTAAGGATGACAGTGAGGTCATCGTGTTGAGTTGGCCATGAGTTGGTCGGGTTGTGATCGCCGTAAGGATCATGGGCCATGAGTTGGTCGGGTTGTGATCACCCTAAGGATCACGGGCCACGAGTTGGTCGGGTTGTGATCGCCGTAAGGATCACGGGCCATGAGATGGTCGGGTTGTGATCGCCGTAAGGATCACGGGTAAGCGTTGGTAATATTATGTTTGCTGGTCACATCTGGTAAGCAAGTTGGGAGAATAAGTACCTGTTGAGCATAATCGCATCATGTGGGTTATATTGCTGCATTGTTGATTAAAACTGGATAATATCATAATATTGCCTGTCATCTTGTTATGCTTATTGTGAGCTTGCAAGTACATTCAATGTACTGACCTGGCGTGTCATGCCAGATTTCAGGGAAGTCCTGTTGGAAAGGAGTGTTGTCCGAGTCTAGACCGTGTCCGCGTCGGTGTCCTTGTGCTATGGAGTCCCGCTACGACGTTGTTCCGCTGCCGAGTAGTTGTCAAGAATCGAGGCCCCTTTATGTTCACTAAATAATGTACATATTGTTCAGCCGCACCGTGTGTGCCGCTTGGCCTCGCTAACTGCTGTAATGTGAACTATGTTCCGCTAGCATGAATAAAGCGGTTGTATTATGTGCCATGTTGTTGTGTGTTGCCAGAAGACAAGGTCTCTGGGCTGGCAATGCATGGAAAACCGGTCGCTCTGAGCCGGGGTGCCACATCATTCTGTTTGGACTCTGTTTGATATTCCTTTTCTTCGAAATACTGAAATAGGCAAAAAAACAGCAATACGGGCTGGGCCTCCGGTTAGTAGGTTAGTCCCAAAAATGATATAAATGTGTAAAATAAAGCCCACAAACATCCAAAAGGGGTAATATAATAGCATGGAACAATCAAAAAATATAGATACGTTGGAGACGTATCACCCTCTATCTTCTTGTAATGGATTAGTTTTCCCATTGAAGTTATCTTATCGGATTAAGTCTATAAGGATTTGAGAACACTTGATGTATGTCTTGCATGTGCTTATATGTGGTGACAATGGGAAATTCACGTGATCCACTTGACGTATGTTTTGGTGATCAACTTGCGGGTTCTGTGACCTTGTGAACTTATGCATAGGGGTTGGCACACATTTTCGTTTTGACTCTACGGTAGATACTTTGGGGCATTCCTTGAAGTTCTTTCTGTTGGTTTGAATAGATGAATCTGAGATTGTGTGATGCATATCGTATAATCATACCCGCGGATAGTTGTGGTGACATTGGAGTATCTAGGTGACATTAGGGTTTTGGTTCATATGTGTCTTAAGGTGTTATTTACTACGAACTCTAGGGCCGTTTGTGACACTTATAGGAATAGCCCAATGGATTGATCGGAAATAATAACTTTGAGGTGGTTTCGTACCCTACCATAATCTATTCGTTTGTTCTCCGCTATTAGTGACTTTGGAGTGACTCTTTGTTGCATGTTGAGGGATTGTTATATGATCTAATTATGTGATCATTGTTGAGAGAACTTGCACTAGTGAAAGTATGAACCCTAGGCCTTGTTTTGAAGCGTTGCAATACCGTTTTCGCTCACTTTTATCTACCATCCATATTGCACTTGTATCATCATCTCATCGCCGAACTAGTGCACCTATACAATTTACCATTATATTTGGTGTGTTGGGGACACAAGAGACTCTTTGTTATTTGGTTGCAGGGTTGTTTGAGAGAGACCATCTTCATCCTACGCCTCCCACGGATTGACAAACCTTAGGTCATCCACTTGAGGGAAATTTGCTACTGTCCTACAAACCTCTGCACTTGGAGGCCCAACAACGTCTACAAGAAGAAGGTTGTGTAGTAGACATCACACCTCAGGGGGATTATTCCTAGTCAAGAAATTAAAGCTTTGCACAAAGGAATTTGTGAGGAGATGATACTGTTCACATTTAGCTACGATGAAGTCGGTGAGGCCGGCATTAGCAGCATATTGTGCAAACTCTTGACGGATTCCGACTCCCTCCATGAATGGGTTATGTGGCCATTCACACAGCCATATATCCTCCATTATCTGGGTGCAGAGATCACTATCATATGACTCCCCAATAACTCCCTTGGAGTTCTTCCTGGAAGCAAACTTCCTAAAGATACTCATCTTTTTCCTATGAACAAAATTCTGAAATTTTGAGTGCACAAATTTTTTCTCAACAAAACTTTACAAGATTGATAACAACTACTCATAGGGATGCATAGAGGCCATATCAAGCATTCAAACTACTTTGAACTCTAAGAATTCAACATGCAAGCTCATCTACAGCAGCACCAAGAGTTCCTAATTATTATAAATATAAACCACTAGAGCAAAAACTAATTGGACCAATGGAGGAGTCACATACCAAGCAACAATCCCATGAAACAGTTTCGTAAACGGAGCTTCGAGCAAAGGGATTGAAATCCGCTGGTTTGAGAGCAAGAACATGAGAGAGAAAGAGAGAGCAATGGTGATTTTCTGGAGGTAGGTGATGATGTGGACGAAGAGATAAGTGAGGGGCCCATGTGGGGACCACAACCCACCAGGGTGCGCCTAGGTGGGTTGTGCCCACCTAGAGAACCTCCCTCTGATGTTATTTGCTCTAAAAATTCTTAAATATTCAGAAAAAAATCATATTAAATTTTCAAAGCATTCTGAGAACTTTTATTTTTTGGTCATTTTTTCATTGTACGGAAAACTCAAAAAGCATAAAGAGCATGGCATTTTATTTTATTTAACTAGTAAAAACAGAAAACAAAGGGCAAGGACAAAAGGTAGTGCTCACTAAAGTCATCAACTTCATACCTCTAAAAAATGATTCATTAATAAGGTTGATCAAGTCTTATTAACAACCACTTCCGATTAGCATGAAACCGAAGAACTTTCATAAAACACTAAGTTACCTCAAAGGGGATATGAATGTCCACAATAATAAGCATTTCATATTTCTTTTTGGCAGTAGGTAGAGGCAGTTGAAAAAAATCCAATAGTGATTGTCGGAGATTTTTCAATGACATTAATACCATTCACTTGGAATTGTTTCTTCGGAAAGTGCACCATATTCTCATTCCCATTGATATGAAAAGTGACCTTGCTTTTACTGCAATCAATAATAGCCCCTATAGTATTCAAGAAAGTTCTACCAAGGATAATCAACATGTTGTCGTCCTCGGGCATCTCAAGTATAACAAAGTCAGTTAAGATAGTAACATTAGCAACAACAACGGGCACATCCTCACAAATACCGATAGGTATGGCAGTTGATTTATCAGCTATTTGCAAAGATATTTCAGTAGGTATGAGTTTATTCAAAACAAGTGTTTTATATAAAGAGAAAGTCATAACACTAATACCAACTCCTAAATCACATAAAGCAGTTTTCACATAATATCTTTTGATGGAGCAAGGTATAGTTGGTATTCCCGGATCTCCAAGTTTTCTAGGTACTCCGCCCTTAAAAGTATAATTAGCAAGCATGGTGGACATTTTAGCTTCTGATATTTTTCTCTTATTGGTGATGATGTCTTTCATGTACTTTGCATAAGGAGGCATTTTTAAGATATCATTCCAGCGAGTACGCATAAAGACCGGTCTCAACATTTCAGCAAAGTGTTCAAATTCTTCATCATCTTTCTTTTTGGTTGACTTAGGTGGAAAGGGCATAGGTTTCTGAACCCACGGCTCTATCTCCTTACCATGTTTTCTTGCAACAAAGTCTCTTTTATCATATCTTTTATTCTTGGGTTCTGGGTTATCAAGATCAACAACTGGTTCTATCTCAACATCATTATCCGGTTCTTTATTATTTGGTTGAGTATCTTCATGAACCTCATCAATATTTTTTTCATTATCAGAAGGTGAGTGTACATTACCAGATTGAGTTTCAGCATGAGAAATATAGACTTAATTATCATTATCAGGAGGTTTTTCGACTTCAGGTTCACTAGAGGCATGCAAAGTTCTATCATTTTTCTTCTTCTTTTTCTTTTTGGAAGGACTAGGTGCATTAGTGTTAACACTTTGAGAGTCTTATTCACTTCTTTTTGGGCTTCCCTCAAGATAAAGTGCTTCCTAAGTCATTCTACCTCCTTTAGTCATTACTCTAACAACATGATCCTTGATATTATTATTCATTTCATCTAACTACTCTCTTTGAGATTTAGAAACTTGTTCTAATTGTGTTTTAACCATAGAGGCATGCTTCCCTACACCTCTAGCATCATTTGAGATTCTAAATAACAAGTCACTCTAGCGAGCAATCATATCAGAATTATATTTCAATTATTTCATAACATTTGCATTGAAGTGATCTTGCTTTCTAATGTAATTATCAAACTCATAAAGGCATTGACTAGGATGTTTATTACAAGGAATTTCACCTTCATCAAACTTTAGTAAAGAATTTACCTCTACCACCTTAGGTGGTGATGGTGTTTCAATCCCATGTATTTCTTCGATAGGTGGTAAATTTTTAACATCCTCTGCTTTAATACCTTTTTCCTTCATAGATTTCTTTGCCTCGTGCATATGTTCAGGACTGAGATATAAGATACCCCTGTCCTTTGGAGTAGGTTTAAGTGGTGGTTCATGAAGGATCCAATCATCATAATTTTTAAGTTTGTTATTCAATAATTCTTCAGCTTGTTCAACAGTTTATTCCCTGAAAACACAACCATGACAACTATCCAGGAAATCCCTAAAAGCGTCAGTTAGTCCATTATAGAAGATATCAAGTATTTCATTTTTCTTAAGAGGATGATCAGGCAAAGCATTAAGCAATTGGAGAAGCCCCCCCCCCCCAAGCTTGTGGGAGACTCTCTTCTTTGATTTGCGCAAAGTTAAATATTTCCTGTAAGGCGACTTGTTTCTTATGAGCAGGAAAATATTTTTCAGAGAAGTAATAAATCATATCCTGGGGACTACGCACACAACCAGGAGCAAGAGTATTATACCAAGCCTTAGCATCACCCTTTAATGAGAACGAAAATAATTTGAGAATATAATAATAGTGAATCTTCTCATCATGAGAAAAAGGGTGGCTATATCATTCAACTTAGTAAGATGTGCCACAATAGTTTCAGTTTCATAACCATGGAAAGGATCAGATTCAACCAAAGTAATTAACTCTAGATCGACAAAGAATTCATAATCCTTATCATCAACAAAGATAGGTGAAGTAGCAAACTGAGGATCACATTTGATGCTAGCATTCAAACTCTTTTCTTTATACTTGCATAATAATTTTTCCAAATCATATCTATCCTTACAAGCAAGAATGTCTCTAGTTGTCTCCTCATCCATAAGATAACCTTCTGGTACCTTTGTCAATTCATTTCTAGGAGAACTAGGTGTAATAGGTGTTTCAAGATTTTAAATTTCAAGCTCTTCATCAGTTTCAACAATCTCATTCTATCTTACTCTAGCAATTTGTTTGTCAAGAAACTCAGCTAGTGGCACACTATCATCAAGCAAGGTAATAGCATGATCAGGAGCAACATTCATAGCATAAGTAGCATCATCAATAACTTCTGACATATAAAATTGATAACATGTAGTCGTGTTGCAAGTCTACTTATAAAAGAAGGTGAATCTAAAGCGGAGCTGGATGCTAGTTCCTTATCTCCCCTCGTCTTAGAGGGAAAAAATCTTAGTCTTAGCATCCTTCAGATTCTTCATATTGATAATTTGATAATAATCCCAAGAGACTCCACAAATATAGCTATGCTCCCCAGCAACGGCACCAGAAAAAGGTCTTGATAACCCACAAGTATAGGGGATCGCAACAGTTTTTGAGGGTAGAGTATTCAACCCAAATTTATTAATTTGACACAAGGGGAGCCAAAGAATATTTGCAAGTATTACCAGCTGAGTTGTCGTGGGAAACCAGGGCCACCTATGCGACCAAGGGTCCCTTGTTGGTTCGGCTGGGGGATGTCACGATGCACAAAGAGCAGAGGAGCGTGGGGCGGCATGACAGCGATCACATGAGCAATTTTACCCAGGTTCGGGCCGCCGCGACGCGTAAAACCCTACTCCTGCTTTGGTGGTCTGATGATGGGAAGAATGGTGGTGGATCGTAGTACACTTGCCCGGCAGGGGCAGCAGTGGCTACGCGCGTATGAGTGTGTGGGTGTCCAACTTTCCAACCCTTTCAACGGTTGCCACGGGCCTCCTTTTATAGATCAAGGGGTCACCACAATGGCAAATCAGTCATTATGCACTGATAAGATAGCAAACAGTGCTATCATACCTAATTCTGTAGGCTGACAGAGCGCATTAATTGCGCCGCTCAACGTCACATTGTTGTTTGCCCGGCAAGCCTTGCCGGGCTTATTTTACCAGCTTCGCGCCTGCTTGTTAGACACATCGCAGGACGGGTGTCATCCGCAGGCTTTCTTGTAGAAAGAGGCCACCATGTGGCGAATGGCTGCCACATAATCACTCTGTAGCTTGACACCACACTGATTGATGACGTGGGTCGTGGTGGAGTGGTTGATGAGGTGTTTCTTGCCTCCGTGAGTCCCGGCAGGCCCTGCCGGGACATCTTGGGTATTCTCTTTCGGGGGCGGCTTCGGCCTCGTCAAGCTTGTTTGCCCGGGAAGGGAGGCTTTTCTCCTAGCGGTATCTTGCTTCTCTGGCTTGTTCTTGGTCCTCTTACACTACTAGGAAAATGCTTATAGGTAGACATTTAGCAGTACTGTTGGTTATATACCCCACGCTACTACAACTTAGCAGTAGCGCCGGCCAAAACCAGCGCTCTAAGCGAACGTTAGCAGTAGCGCTTGTTTTCCAAGCCAGTGCTGCTGTTAGTGGGCCATGCACTCGGCCCACTGTTGCAGCTTTAGCTATAGCGCTGGGCCTCCTCCCCCATGCTGCTGCTAAGACCACCTCTGCTTCCTCCCTCCGGCCCGCACGCTCTCTCACTCAATCTCACACTCACACGCTTACACTCACGCGCCCATCAATCCCCGGCTCCAGCCGCCGCCCCGCGTGTCCTATGCTAGCCGCCCTCCCCCACGTGGGCCCTCCTCCCCCGCCGGCCGCCCTCCCCCGTGCTGGCCATCCTCCCCCCTCCCCGCCCCCCTGCACCGGCCCTCTTCCTCCGAGAGGTACTCCTTCCTCCTCCTCCTCCTTGCTCCCTCCCTAGTTATAATTATTAGAGAGTAGTTATTTTGAATCCTATATAGTTGAAAAAATGTAGGTTCTTAAAATAATGTAGGTTACGATCGAACCCTAGCAAGGACAGATTAGGTAGTATGAACCCTAGTTAATTTGTATGAACCCTAGGTTTTTAAATTAGCTAGGTTTTAAAACTAGGACAGAAATTTATCTAGGTTTTCAAATTAGGATAGAAATTTATCTAGGTTTTTAAATTAGGACAGAAATTTATCTAGGTTTTTAATTAGGTGTAGTTAATAGAATTTAGGTGTTTTATGTGTATTTAACATAATTCTAGGTGTTTTAGTTGTTTTAGGTGTAGTTAAAAAATTCTAGGTATTTATTTAGTTAAAGCAATTGTTGTTATTTTTTTAGTTAAAGCAATTTTTCCTGTTATATGCAAATTTGCAGTGGACATGTCATATTTTGAACATGTCACATTTTGGACATGTCATATTTTTCCGAGTGGCCTATGTTTTGCCATATTTTTACGTTATGGCAAATTTCAGGCACTCGATATGTCGTGTTTTTAGCAAAGGTCATGCCGAATTTTGCTAAGTGTTTATTAATTTTGTTTTCATAATTAAGCATTTGTTCTCGACGTCGATGATGCCTGGCCCGCATCCTCGTCATCGAGTCGGTGGAGGAGGCTTGCTTGATTACAGGGGCCATGTCCGGGACTGGGCTCCGCCTGGCTGGTACTGGGAGGTGCTACCTTCCGGGGCGTGCAGCTTGGTGAGGAGACACCCCGTCGTCGACCAGGACCTTATTTGGTGGCAGTCGCGTGGGCCAGTGATTTTGGGCAGGCCTTCGTCCACCGTAGAGGTGGTATCTCACCGTGTCAGTGAGGAGGATGAGCACGTCCATTGCTACATGGTTGCGTTGGAGGGCAGGTCCGACAGTACCTGGATGGTTCCTCAGGGATCTCACTGGAGCTATGATCCTATGATGGTTCCTTCTCTTTGGCTGTCCACTGCCCGCACCGATACCTGTCGTTCGCTCGGGTTCTAGCTGTATTAGTGATGTTATATGTATGATACAATTCAAGATGTATTAGTGATAATATTCGATGATGTAAGGACGCAAGAAATGATTTAATTTTCTTATTGAATGCATGCTCATTTGAATACTAATTCATTTTATGATTTAGTTTTTCTTATTGAATGCACGTCTGTTTCAACTATATGAACATAGGAAATGTCTGACGACGATATTGAAAGGGAATACGGTATGTGCGAATACTGCGAAGACGAGCGCGGCCAGTGCGACAGGCCTCACCTAGTTGGTGGTAGGCGCTTCAGCATCAAGCTGGATGAGACGTTTGAAGTGCATACATTAAGTCACAACGACAAGTCTTTTTTCGTAATTAAGCATGACTTCTGCTTCTTTTGCTTCAACTTATAATTTAATTGTTTTTACTATTCTACTAGCGTATCCCCTGCCATGCAAGAATATATGTCTTGGATAAGATTGTTTTAAGTACTATGGAAACTATGGAGGTAAAAAGAGTTAACTTGAGGACCGAGCATGGTTATAGTTTTCTCGCAAAATTTTACAACACAGACACCTACACCCATTTTGAATGCAAACAATGGAGATCACTATGCAAGGCTTATGCATTTGAGCCTGATATTCTTATCACCTTTGATATTCGTCCAGAAGATGATATTGAAGATAATATTGACATCAGGGTCGATGTGCAGACGCCTCCAGTTCTACCTTTATGTAAGTTCCTCAACCATATTTATGTCTTGGATATTGTTTATTCAAAAATAGTTGACAACTAATTTCTATTGACAGCTTATTTCCATTCAAGCAAACATGTCTGGCGCTTGGTAGACATGACCTACTTCTATCCCGGGGCTGAACTAAACTGCGAGGACACAAGTCATTATGATTCATGGCTTGAGGATCTTCATACCGTCAAGACAAATTATTTTCCTGGACTTAGAAATGTTAGTAGTCAAAATGTGCGACCAATAATGTTCGTACTGAACTACGATCACATCTATATAGGAAAGATGGTAAGATTTTTACTATTTTTCCTCAATGCGTCTTTTGCATACATTATTTTTTAAGCTAAACTTCATTGCTAAGTATGTTACTACGATGTTCTTCAATAGGGACTCCCAATGACAGTTGTGCCTCAGTGGATCAAAGCAAAAGTTTGTATGTTGTCACACCCAATATGCGACCCTATCCAAAAGGAACTCGAAGTTCCCACCAAGGATAGACCCGCATATTGAAACGCTTTTGCAAGGTGGATATCATTACATCAACATTACATAATAGATGGGGATACATACATAAGGCATACAATGCCACACGGATACAACATCATCATACAAAAGAGCAACATCTGACTACAGATGAAACACAAACAGAAACTCAAACGACATCCACCCTGCTATCCCAGGCTGCCGACCTGGAACCTATCCCCTATCGAAGAAGCAGAAGAAGAACTCAACGCAAGCAAGCATCGCTCTCGCGTCAAGATCATCGCATAACCTGTACCTGCAACTGGTGTTGTAGTAATTTGTGAGTCACGAGGACTCAGCAATCCCATTACCATGGGTATCAAGACTATCAAAGCTTAATAGGAAAGGAAGGGGATAAAGTGGTGAGGTTGTAGCAGCGACTAAGCATATATGGTGGCTAACATATGCAAATAAGAGCGAGAAGAGAGCAAATGGAATGGTCGTCAACTAGTAATGATCAAGAAGTGATCCTGAACTCCTACTTACGTCAAACATAACCCACAAACCGTGTTCACTTCCCGGACTCCGCCGAGAAGAGACCATCACGGCTACACACGCGGTTGATGCGTTTTAATTCGTATCTGGTGTCAAGTTGTCTACAACCGGACATTAACAAATTCCCATCTGCCTATAACCGCAGGCACGACTTTCGAAAGATTATACCCTGCAGGGGTGTCCCAACTTAGCCCATGACAAGCTCTCGCGATTAGCGAAGGAATAGACCTTCTCCCAGGAAGACTCGATCAGACTCGGAATCCCGGTTTACAAGACATTTCGACAATGGTAAAACAAGACCAGCAAAGCCGCCCGATGCGCCGACAATCCCGATAGGAGCTGCACATATCTCGTTCTCAGGGCAACACCGGATGAGCAATCCGTACAACTAAAACCAGACCTCAAGTTTCCCTGAGGGGGCGCTGCAAAGGGCTCTAGTTCGGACCAACACTTAGACAAGCACTCGCCCGGGGGGGCTAAAATAAAGATGACCCTTGGGTTGGCCGACCAAAGGGAAAGGGTAGGTGTGGTGAGGCAAATGGTAAACCAAGGTTGGGCCTTGCTGGAGGAGTTTTATTCAAAGCGAACTGTCAAGGGGGTCCCATAAATCACCCGACCGCGTAAGGAACGCAAAATCCGGGAACATAACACCGGTATGACGGAAACTAGGGCGGCAAGAGTGGAACAAAACACCAGGCAAAAGGCCGAGTCTTCCACCCTTTACCAAGTATATAGATGCATTAATAATATAAGAGATATTGTGATATCCCAACCAAAATCCTGTCCACCATGGAGAAATCTTCACTTCACCTGCAACTAGCAACGCTATAAGAGGGGCTGAGCAAAAGCGGTAACATAGCCAAACAACAGTTTGCATAGGAAAGGTGTCAAAGGTTAGAGGTTCATGGCAATTTGGGATGGCTTGAAGAGCAACAGATAGGTAACACAGCATAGCGATAGAACGAAGAAACTAGCATAGCAATGATAGTAGTGAGATCCAGGGTAGCGGTCATCTTGCCTGAAATCCCGCAAGGAAGAAGAAAGAGTCCATGAAGAAGACGAACGGTTGATGCCGAACCAACCGTAGACGAACGAATCCTCACGATCGCAACGAAACAGGAACTATCGAAAAGAAACAGACAACATAGTAAACACACCACACATGAACAAGGCATGATGCACGAACAAACATGATGCAAGACAAGACTACATGAAGCTACTCATGGCAAGAGATGATGCAAACAAGAGCAACACACTAAGGCAAGTTTAAATGAGACCGTGAACAACATATAACAATTCCGGTAAGTCCTCATATGCAAATTTCGAAATTGGTCCAGATCTGAATAAACCTTATGTTCAAGTTGTTAAACAGCAAGTTAATATGCAACAAGATGATCTACACGAGATTCTAGTCAAGTTACATATAAAGTTCATTTAGTTCGGAGCTACGGCCTAGAAGATATGAACAACACAAGTTAAACATGGCATTGATGCAAAATGCACCCAAACATCAAGCAAACACCTCAAAACATGGATGCAACATGATAATATGGAACTACATGCAAAATCAAGCAAGTTTCATATGAAGCACACTCAAAACGGAGCAACGGTTCAACACACTCTATACAAGCTGTCCAAAACAGCAACTAGGCATATTGCAAGCACCAAGACAACATGCTACAGGACCTCAACATGAAAACAAAAGGCATCGGCATGATGTACAGGTAAAGCATAACAAAACATGAACACTGAGCTAACTCCAGAAATCACTAGAACATGCTCAAACACACATGGTAAGATTGCAAGTTATAACAATTTCAGACTTTGCAGAAAATAACATCACGATGCAATGTTTAGAGCTATCAAACAACATGTTACAGGAACTTATCATGGCAAACAAAGGCATGGCATGAATCTACTAATTGCATAGATCAAAAGTCCTTTACTGACCATAAGCCAAAAAGGATCAGAAAATATAATGGCACCCATGTAAACATAGCAAGTTATTATACAAATTCATACATGGCAGGAACATAATTATGAAGGCATGTAGATGAGCTTGTGCAACTCACTACAAAGCAATACATGGCATGGAAAGGCACCCAACAGTAAGAAGGCATGTTTGTGAAGCTAAGCATGGCAATAGCAAGGTCATAGGGTGCATGGATCACTAGGAAAACACATGGAAACAACTGAACTTAATGTTAACAGGCTGACAGCAACATTATGAAGCAACTTTGGAGCAAGATATGAACAATCTACAGCAAGCTATAAATGCAACCAGGAGAATGTATGGTTAGAGGATGTCATATAGATCAAAACATGTTTATAGAACATCTCCAGATTATGCATAGAATGATTGGTAGCAACATGTTTACATAGCATCATGAAATGACAGATTCAGCCTAGCAAAACAGCAACATCATGAACACTACTTAACAAGCTCGATTCACTCACCACAAGTCATTACATGACAAGATAAGCATAGCATCATCAAGAAGACATGTTTGTGTAACAAACCAAGTCAAGAACAAGTCCATAGCATGCAAGGATCAACTATAGCAACCTTGGCCAAATTGAATAACAAGTAAACAACCTACGAGGAAACATTTTGAAGCAAAAGTAGAGCACGCAAATGACATGCTAGACTACTCCATAATTGCAACAAAGGGCATGAATGGATATACAATAACCACATGTTCAAAACACCCTTACTGAAGTATCTCAAAATATGCACGGATATCTCTGTAGCATCAAGTTTACATAGCATCAAAATAACAGCAGAACAAGGACTAAAATCAGCAACATCACGATGCCTAGTTTGCATGCTTGTGCTTGTCACCACATTGATCAAAAAAATACATGGCATACACCTCTGTAAAGAAGACATGACATAGTACAAAACACATGAAGACATCAACCTCATAGGATGCATACATCAATCATGGCAAAAATGACAAATGAGCTCGTTCTGATAACAGACAGCAGAAAACATCATGAAGCACTCTTACAACGATGATTCAGGGATCAATATGACCTCAAATGAATATGATGCAATGGAGTGAAATGATGTACTTGTCGAGACGATCAATTTCACATATTACACGCACAAAAAGGAGCTACGGATGCAGAATACGACATGACGAACATGGCATGATAATTACACAGATTCGGGGACTTGGTAAAATTTATACCCCGCGAAAAACGTGGACAAGGACGTTCCGGGACGAGGGGATCCAGGACGGGGCGCCGGATTGCAAAACGGACAACGGGGAAAAGGCTCGGATGCATGAGACGAACACGTATGCAAAATGAAATGCACATGATGACATGATAAAGTGCAACACGCAAGCAAATGACACGGCAACGACGGCGAATAACTAGTAGACACCTGGCGCATCGGATCCGGGGCGTTACATATGTCCATGGTTAGCATATGGCCAAGACTTCCTACATTGCACATGAGTGCATTCAGGATTTCTAGAAGCGAGCAAGTCTTAATAGTCAAAGACTGGAACAAAATTGCTAAAGATCGCAGAGAAGTACTAGGGGGAAGCAATCAGAAGCGTAGCCCACAATTAGGAGACAGGTTCATCTGCATGCTTCAATATGATGAATCAGGAGCACTCCACATGTTCTATGCTATTTTACCTAAGAGACAGCAGTAGGACTGATTATCTAGCTAGAATGAATATCAAGATGATGATGATGTGCTACACTATGTAGCTATGATGATTAGACAATGTTGGTGGTAATGACTAGCTATGATGATTATTAGCTAGTAGTGTCGGCGAATTTCCCCTTACTTGCAACTCCTATGCTGAATTAGAGGCTATGTTGATGCTACTACTAATCATTGTTGGTGAAGCAAATGCATCTGAATTTCCATCCATGAATACTGCATTTGAATATTATTTTTTAATTTCTAATTAATTAGCTGTAGCGTGGAGTGGAGAAACCGGCACTACTAGTACATACGATAGTAGTAGCGTGTGTGTAGAAAGAAGCGCTACTAGTACTTAGCATATTTGCAGCGTGGGATAGAAAACACGCTACTGCTAATATTTAGCTGTAGCACCATAGCAGTAGCGCCGACACCAACGCTATTGGTATGAAACAAAACCACGCTACTGGTAAGGTTTTTCCGAGTAGTGTTGCTCTGTATGCTGCTCCTTCGAAGATCTTAGTCTCTTGTACTCTCGCATGGCCTGGTGTAATAATCTTGTTCCCGTGCTTGTGCACAATCAGGGAAGCATACCCAAGTCTGTTGCACCGACAGAAGCCCCCAGGCCTGCCCTGATTGCGCTACCGAGCGTCGTCAGGGTAGGCCATAATAAGTGCACAGGAAGGGGCGCCAAAGAGGCTAGCCTGTTGGGTTCTTCTTTGCTTCTTCACTAATTCCAAGCTTGGGCCAATTTCCTGTTTTCCCATGCATCATGTAAAGCCAATAGTGGTGGGGCCGCTATTGTAATGGCCCATGAATGACTTTTACACACGAGGTAGGAACTGCCAATTCACTCTTCGCACCACGCCCTTATCCTTAACCACGTATGCTGCATGCATCGGGCGGGGTAGCTAACGGAGGAGCATTGTGCGGGGGAGAATTATGGCGAGGGCCCGGTCTTCTTGAATTGGTGGAGGAGGATGGTGGTTACCCATTGGGGAATAAGCCCCCAGTCCCCTGCTCGCCTATAAAAGGAGGAGTGGAGGCGTTCATCCATATGCTTCTCCTCCTCCGTCTTGCTTTGCCTTGAGTATGCTGGAAGGGAGAGCCCCGGGCCGGCCCCTGGGCTTTATCCTAGAAATTCCCTCTGATCCGAGGAGGGTACTCGGGTGGCGCGGCGATAGTGCTGGAGGTGGCGGCTCTAGCGCGCTCGTCGCTGGGTCGCCCGTACCCTCTATTCTAGTGGGAGGGGATGTGAACGACACCATGCTAAGGCCTGCACCAGGCGCGGGGTGTGGTAGTCAGTTTCTCCCCACTCTTCGTTCCTGTGCAATGCTGATGGAGAGCCTTGGGGGAGGTTTGCCGTCGACGAGGGTGAATCTGACTCTCCCTGGGTGTCATACTCTGGTCATGCAGGAGGGCTTCCTGTTCCCATACACGTCTTCAGAATGTGCGGTAGTTTCTAAAGTCAGGGCCGCTAGGGACGACCATGCTCTCTTTGGGGTAAACTAGAGAGTATGGTGTCCGGCGCGGCTGCTGAGCTGAGGTCTTCGGGTGGTAGTGATGTGGACGATGGCGGCAACCCACGACGTGTCAAGAATGGGGGCAACCTTCTCGATGAGTCATGTTCGCCGGTGACTCAGTGTCCTCCATCTGGTCCTCCGGGAGTGTCACCGCACGTGCCTGCTCTCCGGTTTCTTCCTCCTTGCTGGGAAGCAGTGCCGTCCTAATCATGGGAGGTGCCGAATACCAACTGGGTCTGCCACCAGCCTCCTCAACCTCTTCCTGAAGAAGATGGATAGGGGCAAAGGTATCATGGGGCACTTGTCTTTTTTCAATCTTAAACTTGTTGGCACTTGCCAAATTTTAATTCAAATAATGTAATCTCTTGAGTCCATGTCTCTATTCTATAAGGCTTGTACTTGTATAATCAGCATATTAATGAAGAAGATGAGCCTTGTCGGGAACTCGTGCATGTGTATGTCCATGCAGAGGTGGCATGCCTCTTTAGTTAAATAAACGAGTCTTCCCCGGCAGCCCATCCTGTTGGTACTCTTTTTATTTTGTTGCTGGGGACCGGAGCCTACCGAGCAAAAATAAAAGGACCAGCCCCCCGCCAACCCTTTCACAGCAAAGGCCACTGCGACCACCTAGGCTGAAGCAACGTTCGATCCAAAAGTGGGAGCACCCAAGCTTCAAAGAGCGGCAAAGATTTGTCATTCACAAGTTTTAGCTTACAGAGCACTTATGGACAAGAAGTAGAACTTAACTGTTTTCCTTGTTGGGGATCGCAGTGCTGGTCCATCTTCTCAACTCCTTGTAGAAGCCAAGTTCACGGTAGGAACCGGCAGCTTTATGCAGATGAGAATGATGCAGGATGCGATCCTATCTATATGCATATGCAGATGCTCATGAAATGCTGATGCAAATGCTCTTGGAATGCTCATGCATGCATGCAACTTGGTTGGGGGGCCAGCGCTTCGTTTATTTCTCTGGTGCACAGGGTCACACTACTAGGAAAATGGTTATATATATAGGTCTACCAGTAGCGCCTGTTTAAGCACACACGCTACTGGCATTTACTAGTGGCGTCTGGTACAAAACACGCTAATGCTACTAAATAACAGCAGCGTTTGTTAGATTGGGCCATGCTGCTGTTATGTGGGCCGCACGGCAAAAGCGTTAGCCCACTTAGCTGTAGCGTTTGTTTTGAATGAGCGCTACAGCTAGTGGGCTTAGCAGTAGAGCCGGCCCTATGCAGCGCTACTACTACAAGAAAAGAAAACCGGCTCGGGCATCGTCCCCGCACCAGTACCCCCTCTCGCTCTCACATCGATCCCCTCCGCCCGACAATGCCGCCGTGGTTAGGGTTCCTTCCCGGCCGCCTCACCCCCATCGACGGTGCCGGTGCCGCCGCACGCCAGCCACCACACGATGCCTCTCGCCTCCTCCAATGCTCCAGCCCCGTAAGTCCCCCTCTCCTCCTGCCTGTGCGCGTGCAACTAAGCTTCGATGAACTCATCACGGTGGCTCTCACCATGTTCTGGGATTTCGCATGGTGGAAAGGGATTTAGGGATTGCGAGGTGGCTCTCGCTATGTCTGTTTATGTGTTGGATTGGCTGCTGGTTATTAGATAGTTTATTGTTCATGCTTATGTTGCAAGTTTCACACCCTACCCTTCCTGTCAAGTGCTCTCGGCTCGATGGGCAAAAATTTGGCTAGAATGTGAACTGAACTACAATTCTCTATTAGGTTTATGAGAAAGTGATTAGGTTTCGCTTAAATTTTCCAAATAAAATTGAAACAAAAAATTGCAAGTGATTAGGTTTACGAGAAAGTGATTAGGTTTGGAAAAAATTGCAAGTGATTAGGTTTATGAACAAACAATTGCAAGTGATTAAGTTTATGAGCAAGGGATTTAGGAATTCTATCTTTTAAATATTTGAACTTTATTAGATATAAGACATTTTCATATATTTAGACAGAGACAAAGGGAGTATGTAGAATGAAAATATGCTTTAGTATGGATCTAATATAACTAATTTGATGTTTTAAATGTCTGGTCGGACCTAAAAAAGTTTGATTTAGGAAAAACCAAAAACTACAAATGTTTTGGAATAGATGGTGGGTACTGCAGCAACGAACGAAACAGACAATACTCTCCCTATTTATGCACACATTTTAGAGTGATAAAATGGGTTAGCATCGTCAAATCGACAGTCATGGACATACAGAAATTCAGTAGACTGGCGGTAAGAAACCGAGTGAT
Source organism: Triticum dicoccoides (assembly GCF_002162155.2). Lineage (NCBI taxonomy): Eukaryota > Viridiplantae > Streptophyta > Magnoliopsida > Poales > Poaceae > Triticum > Triticum dicoccoides. Next base: position 668,351,614 of record NC_041391.1, on the reverse strand, counting down.
AATTTGTTGGGTTACATGATGTCTATTAGGTTATTGTCTAAACTGAACTACAATTTAGATGTTATTTTGCTTGCCATGACCTGATGGGTATTCTCTATGGTGTGAAACCGATGTTTCCTATTTTATATATTATTAAAAATTTGTCAATTCTAGCGAATTTCCTATTTTTCTGATGTGTTAGTAAGTTAATTGAAAACTTTATGTTTACTTTTTGGATCATTAATCGTTCAATCATATTGCTTTAGGGAAATGGCGCCACCACCACCACCACCATGTCGACTGTGCAAGTCGAGGTGCGCCGGCAGCCTTGCAACTGGCACACTATTCGGCATCTACTTCCAGTCTAGTTTTCTTCATGCGGTGGTAACAAATTATATGAAACTTGAAACCACTATTTTTTAGTGTTTTTGGCATTAATGCATCATGTATATATCATTTTGCGTTTTGTACATAGATCGTCCCATGCAATGTGAGGTTGGAATTCAACAAGTTGACCGGAGACACTGTGACATTTCAGGCTCCTGGGGGGCCCTACACTATGGAGGTCGAGAAAGGACGCAATATTTTTTTTAACTGGGAACTGTGAGGCAACAGCCCCACGGTATTTTATTAAAAGTCAACCAACAAAATACAAAAGGTTTTGGTAAGTAAAGTTAGACTACTTACCAATGTCCTATGTACATAATTACAAGCTAGGTTACATAATTACAACGGGCCAACTAGGGAAAAGAACTAATCCAAAGCAAGAGCAGGGGTTTTAAACTAGGCTTGAATCTATGTGACAACAGTGTAATATCATGGGTGAAATTCCTCCTCCATGCTGCAAAGGAATGCCTCTCATTCCTGAAAATTCTGCCATTTCTCAATAACCAGACATTCCAGGCAGCAAGATAAACAACCTCATTGAATAAAGGCTGACCAAAGCTCTGCTTGGCAGCAATCAAGCACTCTGATGGAGACAGATCAGCTAGCCACTGAATATGCAAAAATTCCAGACCCTAGAGCTGAATTGGCAGGTGAAGAAGAGATGATCTCTGTCTTCATAGGCTTGAGCATGACACAGGGGGCAAGTGTTGTCTTCCCGAGGTGATCTCCAGTGTCTCCTAACCAGCAAATTTCTCGTGTTGAGCCTATTATTAAGCATTAACCATGCAAAAACCTTGATTTTCATTGTGGACCTACTTTCCCAAATCCCTTTGGCTGGCATATCAGTAGGAATAGGAGCATGCATCACTGTATAGTAGCTTTTGGCAGAATATTTTCCCTTTCCTAGTGTCCAAGACCAAGATTCATTGATACTGTCATCAATATTCATGTCAAGCAAGCCATTCTGAATAGTGATCATTTCATCCATTGCTTCTGGTGACAAGGGAAGGTGAAAGAGTTTAGACATATCCAGAGTGTTGAGAACATCTCTTACAGATACCTTATCATCAATGGCAAAGGAGAAAAGCCTAGGAAGCCTCTCCCTGGTGGGTACAGATGATCCCAAGAAGATCCAAGCATCAGACCAGAAAAGAATAGAGTCTCCCATGTTTATAGTAACCTCATAGTGTAGCCTGAAAGCTTCATTGAGTTTGATGATATCCTTCCACCAGAAAGAACCACACAACACTTTTCCATGAGGTACAACTCCATCATAATAAGTGTTCCAAATCAGGGACACCCAAGGAATATCTGCTTTGTTATAAAACTTAGACAGATGCTTGGTAAGGAGGGCTCTGTTCTGGATGCTCAGATTAATAATCCCCATGCCACCTTTATCTTTAGGCCTACAAACAAGGGGCCAAGCAGTCAAAGATTGCCTTGGAGTGTCAGAATTGCCTCTCCATAAGCACTATGTCATAATTCTTTCCAGTTGTATGATAATACCATCTAGAAGATATAAACTACACAAAAAGTATATGAGAAAAGAAGATAAGACTGATTGAAGCAGTTGCAACCTAGCCCCTTGATTCAGAAGGCAAGAACTAGCAGACAATCTTCTTTCCACCCTATCCACCACTGGAATTAAATCATGTATCCTTGGTTTAGTGGTACCCATAGGAAGCCCAAGATAAGTAAAAGGTAGGGTCCCAACCTGGCAACCAAAAACAACAGCCAATCTAGTTGTTTCTGCCATCCAAATTTATTGGCAAAATACAGGACTTATGAAAATTTACTTTAAGTCTAGTGGATGCATGAAAATACCGCAACATGTCCTCAAGAGCCTGGAGTTGTGAGTCCACAATAGGCACAATTAGAAGAGTATCATCAGCATACTGAACAACAGGAAAATCTCTATCATGGGTTTCAATAGGCAAAGTAATAACTCCATTTCTCAGCATGTTATTCACCAAAGTTTGTAGTAGATCAGCTGCAAGAACAAACAAAATAGAGGTGAAAGTGGATCACCCTGCCTCACACCCCTTTTACAGATAAATTGTTTGCCAGGCACTCCATTTAGAATGACAGAGGAAGTGCCAGATGACGAAAGCTCTCTAATCCATCCAATCCATTTGCTGTCAAAACCCTTATGATGCAGAAGCTTGAGAATAAGGTCATGCTCCACAGTATCAAAAGCCTTTGCAAAGTCCAACTTAAGAATCAATTTTTTTTTGATTTGTGGCACTGATTAATGTATTCCAAAGTCACTGCAATGCAATCTTGGATAGACCTGGACTTCAGGAACCCATATTGATTCTTATGAATGCACCTTAGGATGACCTTCTGCAATCTATTTGCAAGGAGCTTTGTCAGAAATTTCAAGCAGGTATTTGTCCGAGAAATGGGTCTGAAGTCATTGGCACCCTCAGGTGACAATTTCTTTGGGATAAAGGTAATCAAAGACCCACTGATGCTGCTAATTGTAATTTTTCCATCATAAAAATCCTGGAAAATCTGCAGAAATACTGCTTGATAATACTCCAACTCTCTTGACAAACAAACCAGTGAAACCATCAGGGCCAGGGGCCCTGTCAGTGGGCAAAGATTTGAGAACTTCATTTATTTCATCTTCAGAAAAAGGAGCAGACAAATTATCCAAACCATCCACATTATCAATCAAGGAAGCTAGATCAAACCTCATATCAATCTCTGTGGAAACCCCCATTCTATCTCTGAAAGTGCCCCACAACATACCAGCCATTTGTTGATGCTCAGAAACAATGTTTCCATCCTCATCTTGCGGAGAAGAAATAGATTTCTTCCTAAATCTTTTAGTGACCATTGCTTGGAAGAATTTTGAGTTTTCCTCTCCAACCTTGGTCCATCTAATAGTGCATCTTTGTTTCCAATAAATGAACTACAAGTGAAGGAGGTCTTCAATATGGAGCTTCACAATTTTTCTGAAATTAAACTCAGGTCTTGTTAAAGGCCTCAATTCTTCAAGATTATCAAAGAATAAAACCACCTCATTTCCAGCTTGAATGGCTTTCTTATGTTTTAACAAACTGATATACCATTGCTTAAGAGCACATGTCAGCCTTTTGAACTTCTCAGTGAGTTTAGCTGCAAAATTGGAATTTTTTTTGGAGCATTCCATCACTGTTCCACACAATCAAAGAAACCAGGCAAATCCACCCAATAATTTTCAAACCTAAAGATTTTGGCCTTAGGTATAGATGTAGCAATGGAAACTATATAGGGTACATGATCAGAGGCAGTTGTTGCAAGAGGGTGGACCAATGTATTGGGATAATCATTAATCCAAGTGGAAGAAGTAAAAAACCAATCAAGTTGCTCAAGCATGGGATTTTCTTGCATGTTGGACCAGGTATATGATCTTCCTTTTAAAGGCAACTCAAGAAGGCCAAGATGGCCAATTATCTCATTAAAAAGGAAGATATCATTTATGTCCCCTCCAGGCAAATTTATGTTATCAAGAGATCTTATGAAATTAAAATCTCCCACAAGAAGCCAATTATCATTCACTGGAATGTCCAAATTATATAGCCACTGAACAAAATCATCTCTAGGTGGCCCTTGACAAGGCCCATAAACATTAACCAGGGTCCATAAACATTAACCAGGGTCCATTGATTTGCATTATGAACAGAAGTGAATGTAACTATAATGCCATGAGGTTTCATATCCACAAGTGTGCCAGAGAAAACACTGGAGCACCACAACAGAAGAATGCCACCAGAGACCCCAATCGAGGGTGAATAGACAAAATTATCAAATCTTCTGGGGCAAAACTTTATAATTACTCTTTGATCAAAAAAATTCACATTTTGTTTCTTGCAAGCAAATAACAGAGCACTGACTTTCCTCAATTTTAGATCTAACACTTCTCTGTCTGTTTCCTCGCAAAAAAGGACGCAATATATCACATATTGGAGGACATGGATGGGTCCGTTTCCTCACCCATATGGGTATCACTGGTGGTGAGTTGATCAGCTTCTCCTTCAGAGCAGAAAGACCCAAGATGGCCGTTATTTATGTCCACAAGGAGGAAGATGATGAAGATGATTAGGATGATGAGGACCCACTTGATGAAGCCATCGTAGCTCAAAGAATGAGGCTGAGCGAGGAGGAGGTGTGGAACCTATGGGACATAATTCCGCCTCATGCTAACTTCATCGGGGTGCCATTAGTGACCCGCCTGACAAGTACCATGGTTGATCGGCATGTCATGGTATGTTGCATTTACTGTAGTAATTTAATGATATGCTTTATCGTAGAGTCCAATGATATGTTGTGTATAAGCTAGCCGATGATATGCTTTAGTGTAGAGAGTTCGATGACTTGCTTAATTAATTAGTGTAGAGTCCAATGACATGCTTACTGTCTTATCGATGATATGCTTTAGCGTGTAGTTAGAGTCCAATGATATATATGCTTAGTGTAGAATCCAAAGAACTGTTAATAGTGTAGAATCCATCACTACTAGGGAAAAGCCTACCAGTAGCACGGGTTCTAGGTATAGCAGTAGTGCGGGGGACCGCACTACTGGTAAGGCGCTACAGCTAACCTGTAGCAGAAGTGCATATACGCCCACGCTACTGCTATACAAGTGTAGCAGTAGCATGCTGTATGGAAGCTTGTACTGCTAATAGCTCTAGCGCGCTTTGCTGGGACGCGCTACTACTACTGTCACGCTGCTGCTAAATTTTCTCCACTCGCTACTTCTAATTTTAGTAGTTTTTGGGTTTTTTCTGCATATTTGTTTTGTATTTGAACAGGCTTTATACATGAATCTTTAGCACATACAAATGTCATCATCATACACATACAAATGGCTGCGAGACCACAAATGTAATCATAGCATATACATACAAATAGTCTCATCATAATCATCATCCAACACAAAGTGGTATCTCGTCATCATGTTGAAAATAGCAATACATGCAAGTCCCGAATACTTGCAACTTCAGCATGATCCATCTAAACAATGATATACGCGAGAAGTGTTATCACTATGAGTCATAGTGGAACTATGCAGTACATGAGGCGGCGGTCATGAGTCCTCTCTCGCGCTAGCCTGAACCTCAAGTAACTATCCTGTGCTTCTTGTCTGCTTTTGAAGCCTTTATGACTGGCGCCCGAGAGCCCCTGCACTTGCGCCTGACACTCATGCCACTCGTCATACACTCCCGGAACCTTCCCTTCGTGCACGACATAGCACTCCTTCTTCGCCATCAAGAATCTCGGTACCTGTTAGAGATGCATCTTCATCAAGAGAATGCACGACCATATGCAACAAAATATACTAGAGCAACACGAAAAAGAAAGGGTTAGCAACTAGTTGCAACATACAGTATGCAAACTAATTAACTACAGGTATGCATGTCATTGTACCCAAACTAGCAAAGTAGCGTTACGCAAGTTCGGCTGGGACCGTGGACATCACAAAGTTTCATCGCTACAGAAAGTATACAAGTTCAACCGACACATATCATCATCATCGGCATCGTAAATCACTAGAAGTTCCATCCTTCCATATCATCAAGGATGGACCCTAGCTTCTTGAACAGCGTGAGGTCACGACGTTGCATGCCTATGTGATTTCGAACGTCAGCTCGCGATATAGGGCCGTGGTGGAACATCCCCTTCTCATCGACGACTTCTTTCATGATCATCGTCGCAATGTCCCTTTGGATGCGAAAGAAGTCATCTCTAAGTTCATAATCCTCTTCTCCATGAGATTCTACCCACTTGCGAATATGATCATCGTTTGTGGTTGTCATACAAAGCTTTTGGTGATCCATGTTGTACTCAATCATGTTTTATGCGAGACATGATTCCATATTTCTTGCTTGGTTTCGGGACATGGATGCGGCAGAAGTTAGTTTTATGCGAGAAACCCAACTTCTTGTTCTTTTGTTCTTGATCTGCATGAGGGTGTAGTCCTTCTTCTCGTAGTCTTTGGAAGGGTCGAAATGCACTGCATGGGAGACTCACGGGTAAAGAACGATAAGGATGGCGCGCCCGTTGCTGAGGGGAAAAGACACCTCAAATTATTCTCCATATGAGAGAGAAGGAATGATTGAAATGCACGAAAGGGTTGTCCGGAACTAACTTACTTTGGATGATAAGGGAGGAGGACAATTTCCTGGTCCTTATTCTGTAGCATGAAGTTTTGGAGGTACTATGTAGCAGTTTCATGCTCAAAGTCGCCGAGACTCAAGAAAGACTCGTGCATGTAGTACGGATCCGCCACACAGATTTGCGAGACTTCTTCTCTCTTCATGACAGAGCTCATATGTAGCGCAAAAGGCGGACAATTGTAAAATCGAGCCGCCTTGTCAGAAACATCTAAATGATATGGTCAAACCACAGGAAGAACACCTCCGTGGGACGTGTGTTGACGTAGAGCTTCCCCTCGGGCACATGAGCCGCGTATGTCGGATATCCTGGATCTTTCAAGGTTAGTAGGCTTTTCTCAGTCGACAGCACATGGTCGTGCAATCTCCTAAGATCCCCTGATAGTGCCTCTAGCGGTTTCGGCGGTAGCATCGGCTCGCCCGTGAGATGGAACATGGTTGCACCTTTCACGGGTACATGCTCTTTAGAATCCATCGTCTGGCTGCAATGTGCTCTGGCTTGTTTGGAGGAAGCTATCTTCCCCGGTCTCTTCCTCTCCTTTTTCTTGGGCACACCTTCCAGACCCTTCCTTAACCCCTTCCCAAGTGTTGCCGGGCTAAGCACTGTACAACCCCGGGCTAGTTGAGCCTGTGTTGAGGCGGCATCTTCAGGCGTGTCCTATGAGGATTTCATGAAGAGAGACTTCTTGCAATCCCTACTATGACGTTCCTACCAGGGCAGATCATCCATATCCTCATTAGCATGCTGATAGCCCAATTCGTCATATGGTTGGCTCATCATATCTAAGTCACCCTCATATGCGTTTGTATTGAAGAAGGCCATTGGGTCCTCCGTCTCATCATCCATTCTCTGTTCTACAGGACCGATTACATCAGCCAGTACTATTGCACCCCCTTCATCATGTCGTCCGCCTCTCTCACCCGGCACTACAAGAGCTGGTAATTGCGTAGGTGGGGTGGTGGTCTCCGCACATGCTTGTTGATGTGTGGTCATTGGTGTGCTCTCGGCTGGCTCCAAACGAAGAAGATTCTTTGGCCATAGCAGCACCCGACCCTTGTAGCTTCCAATCCGCGGCGGGGTCTCATCCTCTCCCCCTAGGCGTAATGGAGGAGGCAAATCCTGGCGCCCCGATGTCACACTCAACAAGGTAACCCTGAAGTGCCCAGCGGGAATCGGCTGGTTGTGGAACAAGAGATCCAAGGGCTTCGTTATCACCCCCTTTCCCACGTTCAGCTTCTGGCATTTGATGAAGTACAGTAAAGTGCACGGGGTTTCGTCGGCCTGCAAACACATGCTTGAGGCATAAAACATCTGAAAGGAAATGGAAATGGAATAGATATATATGTCCGTGCGACATGTAATTACCATGAGGGCGTCGAGCTCAGCCAAAGACAAAGGCCCACCTAGCGCGCCAAAGACTGAGGACGGGTTGCTATGAGCGGGAGCGAGTGCGAGAGGAGGCCCGGTTGCGTGAGCAAGTGATGGTGCGGTGGTGTTCTTGTTCACGGAGTTGCTCACGATGAAACTAGGCAACGGGAAATCATGTACCGTCTTGTATGGATTTCCCTTCGTCTAGTTGATGATACCCGGAACCAAGTTAGTAGCAAAATCATTTCTGTAGGCAGTTACAACTGCATTGGCTGCCTGCTGTAGCAACTCATTTTTCTCCTCGGATATTTTTTTCGTGTCCTCAGCTACTTTATTATCGACCGCAAGCTTTACCTTCTTGTCAATGTCCACCTGACTAAACTTCTTTTTCTGCATCTTGGCCTCCGGGCCCTCGTTGTAAAACACCTTCCACGTGGCGCCGTCTCCAGCTCCATGCACACGACCATATTACGGCCGCTGGCCCAAAGGGATTCCCTTAAGTTCTTTCAAGGCCCGGTTGAGATGGGTGTCCCACTTGGGCCTCATCGGAGAAGTAGGGCTTTCGGCTGCAAGCTGGTGTTGCTTCTCCTGTAGAAGGAACGTGAACCATTTAGGAATGTGTAATCGACTAGATCTGGAGCTAAATGTAAGGTGGTAAAAGAATAATTACCAGTAGTCTAATCAATCTCCACGTGATCAGGTCCATGTAAAAAACCTTATTTTCCTTGTCCCACTTGTAGCGGGCCCTGATGAAGTCACGCTCCAAGGGGTTGGTGAACTTCACGAAGGGGTCTGGGATACCCGCAGCTTCATGTTCCGCGTCCTCCTTATTCCATATGGGCCTTTTACCGAGGTAGCCACGGCTTCTGAGGCAATGCTTCCCTGTGTTCCTTTGCTGAAGGCTCTTAAATTTTGCAGCCTTAGCCTTGGCTGCCTCAGTAGCGCAAGAGTCCTTGAACTTTTCGACCTCCTTTTCCATAAGTGTCGGATTTTCCACAGAATCATGGACAGGGTTTCCTCAGCCTCAATAGCTTGTTTCACCCTCCCTTTCTAGGAGGCCAAATCATTGTTGAACATGCCCATAGCGTGATTGTTAATCTTTTTCATCTTCGGATAATCCCACGGTTGTTCTATGTTATCATCCTGGTCAGGGAACTTGAATCTCTTGTGCAACTTCGTCAGGAGCAAATGCGTCAAATGTTCTTTATTCCTTAATTCATCGTCGCTGATGCTCGCGCATTCCCGTAGCATGCATCCTACTTGGTTCCTATAGCACTTGCGAGGTTCTTCTGGCTCTAATGTCTTAAACTTGCCAGGTGCCATCTTTGTGATCACTAGTCGTCCAATCCCTAGTTTGTTAGGTTTTCGTATCCTCTGCTTCTTCTGCTTCTTCCTTTCGGTAGAGGCATTGGTGCCGGTACCTTCCTTGCTGGTACCTTCCTCGCCGGTATCGGTGCCGCCATTGGTGTCGACGCCGTCGGTGTCGATGTTGGCGTCAGTACCATCATCGAGGTCGACCTGCAAACCTTGATTGTGCTTAGCAGACAAAAAGTCGAGGTACTCTTGTCTGCATCTTGGCCAGAAGGCCCAGTTTCTTCGTTGTTCGACATGTTTCCTATGATTAAGTCTCTTCGTTTAATTCTAAAACTATGAAAAAAAATGAGAAATGACATAAAAAAGATCTATGTTTGCCAGAATGTCGTTTCCCAGCAACACCCGGTACTCAACGTGCCTACTATCTAGCACAAATCATGCCAAAACTCATAGAAAATTTCAGCACGACCTGTGCTAAAAAAATGGACATATCGAGCGCCTGAAATTCACCGGAACGGAAATGAATCAACATTCCAGCGTAACATAGGCCACTAGGATCATTTACCCTGCACATAATCATCATGTCCAAATGACATGTACAAATTCCAAATATGACATGTCCAAAACATCACATGTCCACATATCACATGTCCACTTCAAATTTGCATATAAAAGGAAGGAAAATATAGAACTTGAAGAAAAAACCTAGATAAATTCATATCTAAATATATAACCTAATTAACCATCTTCCCGAACTAAAACCTAAGTAAATTAACCAAAGAACCCTAGCTACCAGAGAGAGGAGGAGCGGTGGGCGGCTTACAGAGGGTGCAGGCCCGATGATGGTCGAGGTTGGGAGGGGTCAGGGTCGGGGTCGGAGTCGGGGTCGAGGCTGGGGTCGGAGCCGGGGCCGTGGACAAGTGCTGGTCTTGGGGCCGGGGTCGGGGGAGAGCGTAGGGGATCGGCGACGGCAGGGCTCCGGCGGCGCGACGGGGGAAGAGAGAGAGTGGGGATTTCGGGGAAAAGAGGCGGGATGAAGAGAGGAGTGGGGATTTTGGGGGTTAAGTGGGCATAGCAGTAGCACGTTTAAACAAAACACGCTATAGCTACTTGCTACGTCTTGAGCTTATGTTGGTTTTACTTGAAGAGGAAAGGGTGATGCAGCAAAGTACCGTAAGTATTTCCCTCAGTTTTTGAGAACCAAGGTATCAATCCAGTAGGAGGCTCCTCAGAAGTCCCACGCACCTACACAAACAAACAAGAACCTCGCAACCAATGTAATAAAGGGGTTGTCAATCCCTTCACGACCACTTGCGAAAGTGAGATCTGATAGATATAATATGATAAGATAAATATATTTTTGGTATTTTATGATATAGTTTGGAAAAGTAAAGATGCAAATAAAAGTAGATGGTAAACTTATATGATAAAAGATAGACCCGGGGGCCGCAGGTTTGACTAGTGGCTTCTCTCAAGATAGCATAAGTATTACGGTGGGTGCACAAATTACTATTGAGCAATTGATAGAAAAGTGAATAATTATGAGATTATCTAGGCATGATCATGTATATAGGCATCACGTCTGTGACAAGTATACCAACTCTTGCCTGCATCTACTACTATTACTCCACACATCGACCGCTATCCAACATGCATCTAGAGTATTAAGTTCATAACGAACAGAGTAATGCATTAAGAAAGATGACATGATGTAGAGGGATAAACTCATGCAATATGATATAAACCCCATCTTTTTATCCTCGATGGCAACAATACAATACGTGCCTTGCTACCCCTGCTGTCACTGGGAAAGTACACCGCAAGACTGAACCCAAAGCTAAGCACTTCTCCCATTGCAAGAAAGATCAATCTAGTACGCCAAACCAAACTGATAATTCGAAGAGACTTGCAAAGATAACTTAATCACACATAATAGAATTCAGAGGAGATTCAAATATTTCTCATAGATAAACTTGATCATAAACCTACAATTCATCGGATCTCGACAAACGCACTGCAAAAAGAGTTACATCGAATAGATCTCTAAGAAGATCGAGGAGAACTTTGTATTGAGATTCAAAGAGAGAGAAGAAGCCATCTAGCTAACAACTATGGACCCGAAGGTCTGTGGTAAACTACTCACAACTCATCGGAAGGGCCCTGGAGAGATGATGTAGAGGCCCTCCCTGGTCGATTCCCACTTCGGCGGAGCGCCGACAAAGGCTCCAAGATGGGATCTCGCGGATACAGAAGGTTGCGGCGGTGGAAATAGTTTTTTGTGGTGCTCCTGGATGTTTTCAGGGTACACGGGTATATATAGGAGGAAGAAGTAGGTCGGTGGACGCTCGAGGGGCCACGAGGATGGGGATCGCGCACACCTATATGGGGCCCGCCGGTCACCCTCGTGGCCGCCTCCTCTGTTGCTTGATGTCCACTCCAAGTCCCCTGGATCACGTTTGTTCCAAAAAGATTGCTCCCCAAGGTTTCATTCCGTTTGGACTCTGTTTGATATTCCTTTTCTTCGAAACACTGAAATAGGCAAACAAAACAACAATTTGGGCTGGGCCTCCGGTTAGTAGGTTAGTCCCAAAAATGATATAAAAGTGTAAAGTAAAGCCCACAAACATCCAAAACGGGTAATATAATAGCATGGAACAATCAAAAATTATAGATACGTTGGAGACGTATCAAGCATCCCCAAGCTTAATTCCTGCTCGTCCTCGAGTAGGTAAATGATAAAAACAGAATTTTTGATGTGGAATGCTACCTAGCATAATTCTCAATGTAATTTTCTTTATTGTGGCATGAATGTTCAGATCCAAATGATTCAAAATAAAATTTCATATTGACATAAGAAGTAGTAATAATTCAAGCATACTAACTAAGGAATCATGTCTTCTCAAAATAACATGGCTAAAGTAAGTTCATCCCTATAAAATCATATAGTTTGGTCATGCTTCCATTTTCGTCAGACAAGAATGCTCTCATCTTGCACACCCCCGATGACAAGCCAAGAAATTGTTTCATACTTTAGTAATCTCTAACTTGTTTCAACATTCACGCAATACATGAGCGTGAGCCATGGATATAGCACTATGGGTGGAATAGAATATGATGATGGAGGTTGTGTGGAGAAGACAAAAAGGAAGAAAGTCTCACATTGACGAAGATAATCAATGGGCTATAGAGATGCCCATCAATTGATGTCAATATGAGGAGTAGGGATTGCCATGCAACAGATGCACTAGAGCTATAAATCTATGAAAGCTCAACAAAAGAAACTAAATGTGTGTGCATCCAACTTGCTTGCTCATGAAGACCTAGGGCATTTTGAGGAAGCCCATCGTAGGAATATAAAAGCCAAGTTATATAATGGAAAATTCCCACTAGTATATGAAAGTGACAACATAAAAGACTTTCTATATGAAGAACATCGTGCTACTTCGAAGCACAAGTGTGGAAAAGGATAGTAACATTGCCCCCTTTTTTATTTTATTTTTCGTTTTTCTTTTTCTTTTTTTTGGCCCTTTCTTTTTTTCTTTGGCCTTTCTTTTTTATTTTTATTTTTTTCTTTGGCCTTTCTTTTTTTGGCCTTTCTTTTTTATTATTTTTTTATTTGGGGACAATGCTCTAATAATGATGATCATCACACTTCTATTTATTTACAACTCATGAGTTACAACTCAAAACTAGAACAAGATATGACTCTATATGAATGCCTCAAGCAGTGTACCTGGATGGGCAATGAATCAAGAGTGACATGTATGAAAAATTATGCATGGTGGCTTTGCCACAAATACGATGTGAACTACATTATCATGCAAGGCAATATGACAATGATGATGCGTGTCATGATGATGAACGGAACGGTGGAAAGTTGCATCGCAATATATGTCGGAATGGCTATGGAAATGCCATAATAGGTAGGTATGGTGGTTGTTTTGAGGAAGATATAAGGAGGTTTATGTGTGATCGAGCGTATCGTATCACGGGGTTTGGATGCACCGGCGAAGTTTGCACCAACTCTCAAGGTGAGAAAGGGCAATGCACGGTACCGAAGAGGCTAGCAATGATGGAAGGGTAAGAGTGCGTATAATCCATGGACTCAACATTAGTCATAAAGAACTCATATACTTATTGGAAAAATCTACAAGTCATCGAAAACCAATCACTACGTGCATGCTCCTAGGGGGATAGATTGGTAGGAAAAGACCATCGCTCGTCCCCGACCGCCACTCATAAGGATGACAATCTAAGAACACCTCATATTTGAAATTTGCTACACGACGGTTACCATACGTGCATGCTACGGGACTTGCCAACTTCAACACAAGCATTCTTTAAATTCAAAATTACCCAACTAGCATGACTTTAATATCACCACCTCTATATCTCAAAACAATTATCAAGTATCAAATTGATCATAGCATCCAATTCACTTCCTATGATAGTTTTTATTATACCCAACTTGGATGCCCATCATTCCCGGACCAATTTTAGAACCATAGAAAATACCATGTTGTTCTAAGAGACTCTCAAAATAATATAAGTGAAGCATGATAGATTAACAATTTCTACAAAATTAAGCCACCGCCATGCTCTAAAAGATATAAGTGAAGCACTAGAGCAAAACTATCTAGCTCAAAAGATATAAGTGAAGCACATAGAGTATTCTAATAAATTCTAAACAAGTGAGTTTCTCCCAAAAGGTGTGTACAGAAAGGATGATTGTGGAAAACTAAAAAGCAAAGACTAATATCATACAAGACGCCAAGCAAAACACATATCATGTGGCGAATAAAAATATAGCTCCAAGTAAAGTTACCGATAGACGAAGACGAAAGAGGGGGTGCCTTCCGGGGCATCCAGAAGCTTAGGATTTTGGTTATCCTTGAATATCTTGGGGTGCCATGGGCATCCCCAAGCTTAGGATCTTTCCACACCTTATTCCATACTCCATCAAATCTTTACCCAAAACTTGAAAACTTCACAACACAAAACTCAACATGAAATCTCATAAGCTCCATTAGTGCAAGAAAGAAAAACCACCGCATAAGGTACTGTAATTAACTCATTATTTATTTATATTGGTGTTAAACCTACTGTATTCCAACTTCTCTATGGTTCATACCCCCCAATACTAGCCATAGATGCATCAAAATAAGCAAACAACACACTAAAAAAAGAATCTGTCAAAAACAGAACAGTCTGTAGCAATCTGTAACTCTCGAATACTTCTGGAACTTTGAAAATCCAACCAAAATAAGAAGTCCTGGGAAATTTTCCTATTGATATACAGCAAAAAGAATCAACGCAAAATCACGTTTCTCTGAATTACTAAAATTATTTTCGTGCGCGAAAAGTTTCTGTTTTTCAGCAGAATCAAATTAACTATCACCATAGGTTATCCTATAGGTTCTACTTGGCACAAAAACTAATTAAAACATGAAAACACATCTAAACAGAAGCTACATGAAATATTTATTACTACGAAGAATCAAAAACAAAAAACAAATATAAAATTGGGTTGCCTCCCAACTAGCGCTATTGTTTAACGCCCCAAGCTAGGCATAAAAGCGAGGATAGATCTAAGTAGTGCCATCTTTGGCACTCAATTCATAAATAGCTTGCATTATAGATTCATAAGGTAATTTAACTTTATTTCTTGGAAAGTGTTCCATGCTTTCCTTAATGGTAATTGGAATCAAATATTCCCTTCTTTCATATCAATAATTGCACCAATCGTTCTAAGGAAAGGTCTACAAAGAATAATAGGACAAGAAAGATTGCAATCTATGTCAAGAACGATAAAATCTATGGGCACATAATTCCTATTTGCAACAATAAGAACATCATTGATCCTTCCCATAGGTTTCATAATGGTGGAATCCGCAAGGTGCAAATTTAATGGACAATCATCAAGATCATGGAAACCTAGAATATCACATAAAGTTTTCGGAATGGTGGAAACACTAGCTCCCAAATCACACAAAGCATAGCACTCATGATCTTTAATTTTAATCTTTATAGTAGGTTCCCACTCATCATAATGTTTTCTAGGTATAGAAATATCAGTGTACAAAAGTAGGGGCCTAGATTTTGACCCCTTTACTTGTGCACGGGCAGACAGAGCCGCCTGCCACGACCGCACATGAGCAAGGCAAGAGAGGGAAGCCGGAGAAAAGCCAGGACCATAAAGGTTGCACGGGCGATACAAGTTGCCCCGGCAAGGACCCTGAGCAGTTGCGTCGGGACAGGGTTCGGGAGGCACCTCCGTGGTGGCATGCAGATCTTTGTGAAGACATAAAACAATCAAGGTCAAATGGGGATAGGAAGGCAGTCGTCCCCACCGAAGAAACACACAGGATCCCTCGGCAAGGTCCTTGCCGGGGAAGCTGGCGCGCCGCGGCAAGACCCTTGCCGGGCCACCTGGCAAGACTGTCGCCACGCGTCCCGGCAAGGCCACCGCCAGGCCCGCACCAGCCGGTTTTCTACTGTCATTCGTACGCAGCCAGCAACCCAACCAGCTGGGCAGGCACCTGCGTGGCAGCATGCAGACCTTTGTGGAGGCTCCACCACCACGCCACCTCAGCCGCCTGCCTGCCTACGTGGCACTGCATGCGTTGTTGGACGGGGCACGTGTCGAAGCCAGGAGGGGCGATGACGGACGGGATGGGCCTCACCCCCGTCCCCCAATAAAGTGACGGACACCTAAGCCCTGCATTTAATGTGTCTTGTCCGGTAATACTAGCGATAACCTCGCAACGCTGAAGCACTTTCCACCTCCTGTGTGCCACTATGGCAACCCCTTTTGCCTATAAAAGGAGGCCCATGGCATACTGAGAAGGGATTCGGCTCTTTTGAACCTCACAACATCCAGAGCTAGTTCAAGAGCTCAAGAACACTAATACAACTAGCACAGCAGGATCGTAGGGTTTTACGCATCTTTGCGGCCCAAACCTGGGTAAATCCTCTTTGTGCCATCGCCTAGTCCCGCTCTTCTCACGATTCCGCGCCCCACAAATGCAGAAGGGATTCCAGTGATCCCATAGGTGTTGTTTCCCATAGACATCTTTGGCGCGCCAGGTAGGGGGAGGCGCTATTGCGAGAATCTGGCCTAGGGGTAGGCCTAGCGGTTCATCATCACCGTGGCTTCTGCGGAGAAGGCAACCAAGAAGGTGGTGGCGTGAAGGATGCCGAGGTGGCGGCGAAAGAGCTAAGTCATGCTAAACTTTGAGTTTTTATCCTTAAATATAGGGTTGTTTTCCTTGACGGTTCTGCCTATGTATGGGAAACCTATATGCGAAGGGGCCCTCCTGTGATTGGCAACGCCCTTCTTCTGTTTCGAGCCTGCTCAACAGTTCGAGCGGCTGCGTCAAGAGCGGCAGGGTAGCCTTCCGCCACCAGCTATGCTCTCGTTTCTGACTCGAGTCAAGCTCGACAGATCGGGCGTCCGTGCTGGCGGCGGTAAGGTGCTTCGCCGACGGCAAGCATGCCCGGTAGGCTAATGAGGATCCGTCCTCAGGGCGCCGCCGCGGGTTACGCGTCGGCAAGCTTACCCACTCGACGTAGGGCATACATACAAAGGAGAACCTAACCAAAGAATAACATGCATAGTTTCAGGGGTACTGCAGAGTCGTATTACATAAATTGCCACCGCGGTTCCAACTAAAGATAGCATTTGTCTTGGTCATGGACCTGCAGCGGCGGTAACAAATAAGGTGCTCAGTCCCGGTGCTGGCCCTCCAACCTCTTGATTTTGTCGATGCGGCCGAGGATGGGCTAGATGCGCTCGTTGAGCGCTGCGGTGTCAGCATCCTCCGACAAGCTCTTCAGCACCGCTCTGAAGTCGAGGTCAAGATGCTAGTGCGCTATCTTGACGTGCACCTTGGTGATGACCCCCTGGCAAAGAATCCAGGATTCTTCGGCAAGGGAGGCCGCCCGGTTGGAGTGGAGTCACTCCAAGGCGCCAACGACCCTCTCAAAGTATATGGTCAGGTTGGCGTTGGGGCTCAGGTTCGCTTCCGGGGCATACTCCATGCCCGACACCCCCATAATGGCAAGCTGGTCGATGACCGAGTTTGCGACGGTGGCAATGCGCTCAAGCCAGCGTTTCTCGTCCGCCTTGTGATCCTTGAGGTTGGCAGTCTCATTCTTCAGCAGCTGGTTCTCCGTCTCCAGCTCCTTTGTCAGGAGTCCCTCCCGGGTCAAGGCCCCCGACAGCACCTCCTCGAGGTCTCCCAACTTCTTCTTGAGATCTTTGATGGAGGCATTGGCCTCGGAGAGCTCTCCAGACTTGACAACGATCTCGCTCTACGCCTCTGTCAGGGTGCGGTTGAGCGTGTCCTTCTCCTGGGACAGCTTTAGAGTTTGATCCTCCAGCTCCTTCAGCTTGCCGGCGTGAGCGTGAGCCAGGGCGTTGAGTGCCTCCTGATGCCTCCGCTCCAGCTCCCGGGTCCGCTGTAGGACAAGCTTGTCCACTTCTTCATCTTTGCCGCGAAGAATGATGGCAAGTTTCTCCTCGTGCGCGGCAAGCTCCTCCTCCTGGGTCTTCAGGGCGGCCTCGTGCTGGGACCGTATGGCTGCGGCCTCGTCGGCCAGCCTCTTCACCGTCTCCTGGGCCTTCTCGATGTCAGCCAGCCTCATGGTGAGCTCCAGGTCGCGCCTGGCCAGTTTGCCCTGAGCGGCCTTCAGCTCGTCCTAAGCCTAGCGCCACCAACCTTGTGCATCGGCGACGCGCTCCTCAAAATCTGCCTCCACATTCTCCACCACCACCGTCTTGGACCTGGCCTTGTCCAGGAGAGTGCGGTGGAGAGCTTGGAGTTTCCGGATGCTGGCACCCATGACCCGAAGCAGCCGCTCCTCCTAGGAGCCATCGCCATCGACGCTCGTCTCGTTGATGACGTCAAGACCAGAACCGACGAGCACCTCGTTGTCAAACAGTTCCCCCTCGACGGGGGCCCTGAAGCTTGACGCCCTGGAAGGTGTACGAAGAGGTCATCGCCCACCTTCAGGTACTTGCCGGAGCCAGAGGCGGCGGAGGAGGGCTGGTCATCGACCACTACCTCCCCGGCAGTGGCCTCGCCGGTTCCCTCGGCGGGTCCCTTGTTGGGCTCTTCGGGATGCTCCTTGTTGGAGCCTTTAGTGGGCCCCTTGGCGGCGTCCTCGGAGGCGTCCCTGGCACTCTCCTAGGCAGCAATCTTCTCCGCCTCCGCCGCGGCCTCCGCGGCGACATCCTCGATGGTGGTGTCGACGTCCTCCGAAGAAGGGCCTGGACACCAAGAAAGAGATGGGGTGGAGCCAAGATCGAAAGTCGGATAGGAAAAGTGGAAAAGAAGAATGTAAAAGAAGAAGAAGAAGAAAAACGGGTAGCCTACCTGTGCTAGGCCGAGGGGCGGAAGCTTTTTCCCCGCCAAGATCCGGCGCCGAATGGAAGCCACCAACGCCTGTGTTCTCCTCCTCGTCCTCCGTGTGCATGGCCTCGTGGCTTGGTGCCCTTGCCGGGGACGCCCCTCGGGGCGGCGTGGTTGACGGGGGAGGCACGATAAGAGAAGCCGTTCGTGGCTCCCTTTGGTGTTGCTCCCCCCGCACCCACGGCATGGTTAGCACTGAAGCATCACGCATAACTGGGCCGGGGGCTGCTGTCCGGGCTGCTCGACACCACCACTGGCATGCCGGAGGTGCCTGCCGGGGGCTGGCTACTCGCTGATGTCCGGGCCCTCTTCATCCTCTAGGCCAGCGTCTCCACATCCCTGCAAAATGAAGGCAAGTGAGTAACACTATCGGGAGATGTGTGAGGAATGAGGGAGGAAAGTAGAGGCTTACTCATCAGTTCCTTCCTCCTCCTCCTCCTCCTCCTCCTCCTCTGGTGCCTTCCTTTTCCTCGCCGGGCTGGGTGACCTGGGGTATTTGTCCGGGCTGAGGGGCCTGAAGTCAAAGGTAACCCCCACGCCAACGCCTACAGGCGGCAAGGAAAGCGGTGGCGTCTGAGCCCGCCTGAACGACGAGGAAGTAGGTGTCTTCCTCCTCGCTGCCTCGGCTTTCGCCGCCTTCTTCGTCATAGCAGCCCTCGTCTGGTGCATCGCCGCTCCCTGCGCCAACCGCAGCTGCGCGGCCCGGCCAGGGCGAACCGGCTCGCCGGAGGCAGCCCGCCATAACTTGCTCCCTCTCGGTGGCCAGAGGGATGGAGGCTGCAATCTCCTCCTCATCATCTTCTCCGAAGCCCCGTCAATGACATCCTCGACAAGAAGGGCCCTGGAGCCGGCACCGCTGGCCTCCCCAGCAGCCGCCGCCCACCAGGAGCGATCCTCCACCCCCGCTTCCGTCGCGGCACTGTCCATCGTGCCGCCGGCGCTGCCGGCTTCCACGACAAGCCTCGCCGACTCCTCGTCAAGCCTCGCCTCCCGCAACCTCCGGGCGATGTAGTCCAACTCCACCTGAGAAGTGTCCTGGACGAGCCGCAGCTCGTCGGTGACATATGCCTCGTGCAAGGTGTCGAAAAACTCCTGCACCCTAAGCTCATCAGGCTCGACCCAGCTCAGATCAAGGCCATGCACATTAAAAAGCGGCATCATGGCGATGATATCCGACTGACGAGAGTTGTTGCTGAGCGGGACTACTCCCTTTGGCAACTTGAAGACGGGCTCCTTGTCCACCTTGCCGGCCTTCGTGGCAGCTCTTGCCACCTTGCCGGACTGCTCTACCTTGCCCTCTTCATTAACCTAGAGCTGGAAGATTTGCTGGCAAAGATGAGCATGCCTCAACACTGTCAGGTTATGGTCGAGGCTGGGGTGGAGCCGCATGATATCAGCAGCGTTCACAAAAAGCCAGGACGGCCTCCCCTTATCGTGCAGAGGGGCAATCTGGCGACGGATGAAGTCCTCACCGATCATCTTGAGGGTGAGCCCGGCCCGGGTGAGCCTGAGGATCATGGTGGTGGCGATCGTGAGCTTCTCGTCGTTGACATCGACGTCGCCCCAGTCCTTTCCACGGACCGGCGCCACCTGACGAACCTCACAGTTCGCCGGTGGATTCTCCTCCTTGATAGAACACGACCGTCCCCACCACTCTTCCCACCTCTCCTTCATGGCACCCTCTGGGTGTGCTCCTTTGGCCCTTGGGATCCAAGCAACACTGCCGGTCATGGCGCCTCCTTTTTGGATCCGGGGAAAAAAATAGTGGCGGAAGAGCGTCGTGCTGGGATGCACCCCGACGTAGCCCTCGTAAAGGTGTGCGAAAAGGGCCATACACGCCATGACATTTGGGGTGAAGTCCAGGAGGTGGAAGCCGTAGGTGTACATGATATCCTTGAAGAAATCAGAGAAAGGGGGACAGAGCCCACAGGAGAAGTAGTCGACAAAGAAAGGGTACCGATTTGGGGAAGGCCCTGCACTAGCAGGGCACGACGCATGTTGCCGGATGCCCCGTCGTCTATCCCCCCGTCTTCACACCCCACAGGACCTTGAAGTACTCCTGGAGCATGGGGACGTCGACCTTCGAGGGGAAAAGGGCGAACTGCGTCCATCGCGCCACGAGCTCGCTCTCCGACGGCTCCGCCATGCCGGCATCCTTGGCTACCCCCTTTCGTTTGGAGGATTTGGGTGCCATTGCGGCGCGGAAAGCAGGGGATGGCAGAAGCATGTTGGCGATGAGCAGAAGCAGAGGGCTCGAGGAAGAAGAAAGGGGGCGGTGGTTTCCAGATGGAGGGAGGTGCAGGAACGGGGAAAAGTGAGCAGCGCGCCCGCGGTTATTCCTTTTATGGGGAAAACGCAGGCCGCCTCCTCTCCCATTAACTGCGACACGACGCATGCATGCGGTCGCCACCCCACACATGCCCCCCCATGTCATGCGCGTGCATGACCCCCACGTCGCACGTTCAACGCAGGTCGTGGGGAAGCGCAGCAGGGGGAACAGTGGCCACGGTAAAATCTGCCTCAATTGCCCGCGCACCGTTCTGGGCCTGGCCCAACAACACGCTGTGCCTATGTGTGACCCAGGCACGGGGGCTCCTGTCGGTGTACAATAGTAGGGGCCTAGCTTTTGACCCCTTTACTTGTGCACGGGCAGTCAGAGCCGCCTGCCATGACCGCACATGAGCAAGGCAAGAGAGGGAAGCTGGAGAAAATCCAAGACCACAAAGGTTGCACGGGCGATACAGGTTGCCCCTGCAAGGACCCTTGTCAAGGGCAGCCCCGGCAAGATCCTTGTCGGTGCAGCTCGTCCACAGCCACTGAGTGAGCCACCTTCGAGCCCATCAACGCTGAGCAGTCGCGTCGGGACGGGGTTTGGGAGGCACCTCCATGGTGGCATGCAGATCTTTGTGAAGACATAAAACAATCAAGGTCAAATGGGGATAGGAAGGCAGCCGTCCCCACCGAAGAAACCCACAGGATCCCCCGGCAAGGTCCTTGCCGGGGAAGCCGGCGCACCGCGGCAAGACCCTTGCTGGGCCACCCGGCAAGACCGTCGCCAAGCGTCCCGGCAAGGCCACCGCCAGGCCCGCACCAGCCAGTTTCCTATTGTCGTTCGTACGCACCCACCAACCCAACCAGCTGGGCAGGCACCTGTGTGGAAGCATGCAGACCTTCGTGGAGGCTCCAACACCACGCCACCTCGGCTGGCTGCCTGCCTACGTGGCACTACATGTGTTGCTGGCCGGGGCACGTGTCGAAGCCAGGAGGGGCGACGATGGACGGGGCGGGCCTCACCCCCATTCCCTAATAAAGTGATGGACACCTAAGCCCCACATTTAATGCGTCATGTCCTGTAATACTAGCGATAACCTCGCAACACTGTAGCACTTTCCAACTCCCGTGTGCCACCGTGGCAGCCCCTTTCGCCTATAAAAGGAGGCCCATGGCATACTGAGAAGGGATTCGGCTCTTTTTAACCTCAGAGCACCCAGAGGTAGTTGAAGAGCTCAAGAACACTAATACAACCACCACATCAGGATCATAGGGTTTTACGCATCTTTGCGGCCCGAACCTGGGTAAATCCTCTGTGTGCCATCCCCTAGTCCCGCTCTTCTCACGATTCCGCACCCCGCAACTGCAGAAGGGATTCCATTAATCCCATAGGTTTCGTTTCCCACCGACAAGAAACTTCCAAGTTAAGTTTTTCATCATAAGATTGCATCAAGGCATCAACGATATGCTTGGTAAAAGCTTTATTTGACTATAAGCATGAGGAGAATTCAACACGGATTGCAACAAGGAAATACAATCTACTAAAGAACAATTATCATAATTAAATTCCTTGAAATACAAGATAGTGGGTTCAATGCTATTTAAAGTCTTGACCTCTCCAATCCCACTTTTACCAAATTTAGCATCAAGATCTAAAAACTCTGAATCATTGGGACGCCTTTTAACTAAAGTTGACTCATCTCCATTCCCATCATTATTAAGATTCATATTGCAAAACAAAGATTTAATTGGGGACACATCAATAAGTTTTAGATCTTCATCATTATTTTCATGGAAACTAAAAGAACACGCTTTTACAAAGCAATCTTTCTTAGCACGCAATCTAGCGGTTCTTTCCTTGCACTCATCAATGGAAATTATCATAGCAAGGAGAGGCTCATTGATATCATGCTTAGGACGAGTAGATCTAAGTTTCAAAGAATCAACATCAAGCGAAAGTCTATCAACGTTCCTAGCCAAATCATCAACTTTAAGCAATTTTTCTTCGAGCAAAGCATTAAAATTCGTTTGAGAGATCATAAATTCTTTAACACTATTCTCAAAATTAGAGGGCATCTTATTAAAATTACCATAAGATTTATTGTAGGAATTTAATTATTAGAGGAATTACTAGGGAACGGTCTAGGATTAAAGTTTCCTCTATAAGCATTGTTACCAAAATTATTCCTACCAACAAAATTCACATCCATAGATTCATTATTATTCTCAACAAAAGTAGACAAAGGCATATCATTGGGATCAATAGGAGCACTCTTAGTAGCAAACAATTTCATAAGTTCATCCATCATTCCATTTAAAACATTAATTTCTTCTACAACATGCACTTTTTTACTATGAGATCTTTCCGTATGCCATTAAGAATAATTAGCCATAATTTTATCAAGGAGTTTAGTGGCTTCTCCTAAGGTGATTTCCATAAAAGTGCCTCCCGCGGCCGAATCTAAAAGATTTCTAGAAGCAAAATTCAATCTGGCATAAAATTTTTGTATGATCATCCATAAATTCAAACCATGAGTAGGGCAATTGAGAATCATTAATTTCATTCTTTCTCAAGATTGGGCAACATGCTCATGATCAAGTTGTTTAAAATTCATAATATCGTTCCTAAGAGAGATGATCTTAGCAGGAGGAAAATATTTAGAGATAAAAGCATCTTTGCACTTATTCCACTAATCAATACTATTCTTAGGCAAAGACGAAAACCAAATTTAACAATATCATTATCTGTATCTTTCTTCTTTTGCATCTCACAAAAATCAACAAAGTTGTCTAGATGGGTAGCAGCATGTTCACTAGGAAGTCCGGAGAATTGATCTTTCATAACAAGATTCAACAAAGCAGCATTGATTTCACAAGACTCAACATCATTAATAGGAGCAATTGGAGTACTAAGGAAATCTTTATTATTGGTATTGGAAAAGTCACACAATTTGGTATTATCTTGCGCCATCGCGACAAGCAATCCAACACAAGCAAACAAAAAGGCAAGCGAAAGAGAGAGGAGATTTGGAAAGAGAGGGCAAATAAAATGACAAGGGTGAAATGGGGGAGAGGAAAATGAGAGGCAAATGGAAACTAAGGTAATGCGAGGAAGATGAGTTGGTGATGGGTACTTGGCATGTCTTGACTTGAGCGAAGACCTCCCCGGCAACGGCGCCAGAAATCCTTGTTGCTACGTGTCACGACCGGTTTTTCAAAAAAAATGTTTATTGAGAAAACCAATCTTTAAATCCCAATATAGGAAAAGTCATCCTTTCTGGTAGACAAAAGCTTGATAAACAGAGAACCAGTAGCATCAAATATATTACAGGGTTGAGCTGAGGTTGCTCAACAATTTATTACAGACTCGCCAATATATTACATATGGGCGGTTGTGACACAGGGGTGGGGTGACATGCTACTAGCTCGAGGGAAAAGTGGTGGAGGATAACTTGACTTCTACTGGCAGTACATCGAGCGTCGAGGTGAGGCTCGATGAATTTATTCGAGATTTGCGGAAGCGGATAATACAATGACCAAGACAGGATCGCACGGGACTGACTGGGACTCCTCTAGGCGTCGGACTCGCTATCAAACTCTTCATCCATGAGATCTCCTTCATCAGCATCTGGCCAAATCAACAAGCCAGGTGAGTACTTGAAAGTACTCGCAAGACAGTTCGGACAAAAGATATAATCAATGAATGCATGAATGCGTCATGAACAAAGTATGATACTCAAATACAACGGTAATATTGCAGAACTTGATGTATCAAAATTTAATAACTGAAAACGCGGGTGTCTGGAGAGACGCCTCGAAAGGTAAATAAATAAAAATGCATGCCGCAGTCGGGCGTCTTAGCGACACCACATAAAGGGCTTTAAAAAGAAATGCCACAGTCAAACGTCTGGGCGGCATCACATAAAGGGCTTTAAAAGAAATACCACAGTCGGACGTCTGAGTGACATCACATAAAGGGCTTTAAAAGAAATGCCACAGTCGGACATTTGAGCGACATCACAGATAGGGCTTTAAAAGGAATGCCACAGTCGGACGTCTGAGCGACATCACATAAAGGGCTTTATAAGAAATACCACCGTCGGACGTCTGAGCGACATCACAGATAGGGCTTTAAAAGAAATACCACAGTCGGACGTCTGAGCAACATCACAGACAGGGCTTTTAAAAGAAATACCACAGTCGGACGTCTGAGCGACATCACAGACAGGGCTTTAACAAAAGCAAATAACATGTATGCCACCGTCGGACGTCTGAGCGACATCACAGACATGGCCTTGTAATAAATGTAAATAACGGGATTAGTCCATCCACAAGAATAATCTTTTAACCGAATTTATTACACCTAAATCCCACCAAAGTTTTTGTCACTGAGGCTGAATACCTGACAAGATAAGATAATTATAGTACTTGAAGAAAGTACAAGATAATTGAAAGATTGAGACTCTGCAGAGTTTGGAAGAACTGAACACAGCCAACGGATTTCCGTAGTCACGAAGGACTAGTTCCGTTTACGGTATTTCAGTAGAAACACATTTAATTAGTACACACCCATTTCACCTCACGATGCCAGGAATCACCCTGGACAATGTCCAAGAAAAACTTTGAGACGGGGAGGCCACAACCTCGAATAGCATGGGATCAAATTTCTATACGCGCGCTCTAAGGGGTGCCCCCCTCTCGCTCCTAACCGGAAACACCCATGCCCCCTGACCGGATGACGGGCTTTAATCCAGGGCCATGGAATCCAGAGACATGGCCTTATCCACCAGTGTTTTAAAATCTGGAAAGGTGTGCACAACTAGCTGGCACTTAAGGGCGGGTGCCAGGCCTTCCAAGAATTTTTCCATCTTCTTGCTCTCGGTCATGCGTTCTTCATTGGCGTAGCAAGACAGCAGAGTGAATTGGCTGTTGTATTCTGACACTATCATGGCTCTTTGCTTGAGTTCATCAAATTCCTTCTTCTTGATTTTCATGATGCTCATAGGAATATGTGCCCCACGAAAACCTTCTTTGAAATTTTCCCTGGTGATTTCATTTTCGTTGGGGTGCATGTGCAGGAAGTTTTCCCACCACGATGCAGCTGCACCTGTGAGATAATGTGGTGCATACAGTACTTTTTCACGGTCTGAACACTGTGCGATAATTAATTTTCTCTCCATGTCTCGAAGCCAGTCCTCGGCCTAAAGAGGCTTGTCAGTATGAGAAAATGTTGGAGGACGCGTCTTTTGTAACTCAGATAATTTGGATTGCGGTTGATACTGACCACAGTTACTTCCCATATTGATGAATTGGTTCATCATTTCCTGGTGTTGCTGCTGACTCTGTTCATACAAACGACAAACTTGTGTAAAAGTTGTTTCACTGTCCTGTTGACTTGTCTGACCCTGAGTGAAATTCTGGTTCTGCGGTGTGCCATAATTTTCTTCTGGCTGAGTTGGCATGGAGCGCGTCCAAGGACGAGACATCTTTCACTCTGGGGATATATTTTTGTGAACTCGTAAGACAAGAAAGATAGTCACAAAAGTCAATAAAATCACACCCAAAGGACATTTTTAATCTCCA
The DNA here is from genome assembly GCF_002162155.2 of Triticum dicoccoides. Lineage (NCBI taxonomy): Eukaryota > Viridiplantae > Streptophyta > Magnoliopsida > Poales > Poaceae > Triticum > Triticum dicoccoides. Next base: position 668,325,137 of record NC_041391.1, on the reverse strand, counting down.
AGGTATTTGGAAACACACGATTGCGCGTGGAGAAGGACTAGTGCATATCTTACACGCGGGCATAATTATACATTACATCACTCCTCCAGATCCTACATGATGCACAATCAGGCTATTCTCACAACCTAAGAACATATAAACATATTACACAAGTTGATACATCGCATGGCGTCTATGCGTACTTAGTCGGATATGGTGAGGATCTCCCTTGGCCTGCCGAGGGTGAGACGCAGAGACGCTGGGGAATCAACCTCCTCCTCGCTAATAGGTTCCAGACAAGAAACATTGTGCTGAGCTGATGGAGCAGGTGCCGCAGGCGGAATAACACGAATACGAGTGGGTGGAATAGGTGGGGTAGCACGTATGGGAGTGGGTGCAACAAGTGGTGCAGAGCGGATGGGAGTGGGTGCAATAGCCTGGTTAAATTCCTCTGTGGTAGCCAGACGACGAGCAGAGGCGAGTATGGTAGGTGAGTGAGAGGCTGTGGATGACACAAAAGTCAGTGGTGGAGCGGTGTGCAGGAGTTCCCTCCTGTTAGCAGCACAGCCATGAACTGAGTCCATGCGTGCAGCTACGAGGTCATCCACCATGCAGTCGAATGCTGCCTCCAGGGCTCGGAGGTACTCGACAAGCATCTCAAAGGCTTCGTCTCGCTCTCCTCTGGGGCAAGAGAAGGAGTAGTGACAGGTGTAAGGCACATGGCATGGAAGGTAGCGGTAGCGACGGGTCTTCATTGCAGGAAGAACATCCCTAAGATGTGCTATTGTCTCGAGGGAAGCCATCTGCATAGCATGCCTTTCTGTAGGCATGGCTCTCCCCATGAATCGGAGACGGCGTATTTCAGCATGGCCTCCCCTGAATTGCACCGCGGCCTGGTGCATAGTCAGAATGTCGTTGATCTTGTGTGGATAAAGCGTGAAGACTGGGCGCACGGATGGCCCCATCGCGACCTGAACGATGAAGGAGAGGAGTTTGACGAACCCCCCAGGCACGTTGGCGAACATCTGAGACTCACAGTCGTTGCCGGCCATCTACAAAAGTAGGCAAAAATTCTGAGTGGTCAGATCATAAATTTTATGCTGACTGTCAGAAAATGACTACATTTGTAAAAACATGAATAACTCTATCATGCTAATAACCAATCAGCGATCGCTCCTAGTGGCTTCCTACAGTCAACCTGGCTCTGGTTACCAAGTCTGTCACAACCGGTTTTTCAATAAAAATGTTTATTGAGAAAACCAATCTTTAAATCCCAGTATAGGAAAAGTCATTCTTTCTGGTAGACAAAAGCTTGATAAACAGAGAACCAGTAGCATCAATACAGGGTTGAGCTGAGGTTGCTCAACAATTTATTACAGACTCGCCAATATATTACAGATGGGCGGTTGTGACACGGGGGTGGGGTGACATGCTACTAGCTCGAGGGAAAAGTGGTGGAGGATAACTTGACTTCTACTGGCAGTACATCGAGCGTCGAGGTGAGGCTCGATGAATTTATTCGGGATTTGCGGAAGCGGATAATACAATGACCAAGACAGGATCGCACAGGACTGACTGGGACTCCTCTAGGCGTCGGACTCGCTATCAAACTCTTCATACATGAGATCGCCTTCATCAGCATCTGGCCAAATCAACAAGCCAGGTGAGTACTTGAAAGTACTCGCAAGACAGTTCGGACAAAAGATATAATCAATGAATGCATGAATGCGTCATGAACAAAGTATGATACTCAAGTACAACGGTAATATTGCAGAACTTGATGTATCAAACTCTGCAGAGTTTGGAAGAACTGAACACAGCCAACGAATTCCTTTCCGAAAACATGTGACAGTATAGGATGGCATGAATGGGAATGTGAATCGTGTCATGACGACACGGAAGTCAAATAATCTGGCATAAGACTGGCATGTCACAACACTGCCATCTTACCCTTCCTCATACCAACACATGGCTTTGCAAATATGTATCCAACAACATAATGCTTTCCGAAACCTACTTTCCGATTATGTGCATGAGATATATCATGCGAAGTGATGTTCATCAACATGCCATGACTATACTAAAATGCAAACATGCAACTGCACTCATCATATCAAGAGTTCAAACATGCTTCCCTGGTTCGGAGTAGTCGGAGTCTAACTGTGCGAAGTTTGCAGCTCCGTCACCTCCTCCGGTATCTACGGTATAAGAAAGAATACGTACGCAACGTAAATACCGTGAGTGTACAGAAACGTGTTCCAAATATTTTTCAAATAAATATGGTTAAAAACTAGACAAAAATCTAAAGAGAACAGAAAAAGAATTAATCAAAAATACTTTTCCGATCAAAAGTTATAAGAGTTTTGGTCCAAGGACCCATCTATAATGAAACAGAAAGTTTCCAGGGGGCTCTGCGGAAAAGTCCAGAATAACGTTTCGTTTAAAAGAATAGGATGTGAGGCTGACAGGCAGGCTCCACCTGTTGGGTTTGAAAGTTCAAACAGAGAAACAGAGCGCGATGGCGCCCGAGAGGTGCGTGGTCGCCGGCGGCGATCCACGGCGAGGCAAGGTGATCGGGTGTTACCTTCGAGATCAGTGCACCGTTCCGCGTCTGTGGGTGGTGGTGGTGGTCGCCGGTGAGCACTGTGTCGACGGCGGCCCTTGCTCCGGCGGACGGCGGTTCGGGCAATCATGGATCTCGCCAGAGGGAGCTGCGTGGATCAAATAGGAGTGGGGGTTAGTCTCCTAGTTCCTCGAGAGGGTTGTTGATGAAGTTAGAGCGTCGGAGACGGCCTCACCGGAGCGAATCGAGGTGGAGACCGAGGCGGAACGGGGCGGCTGGAGTCGGGGAAGAAGGGCCCCTCGGGGCTCTCCCAGTGGCTGGGCGGGGTCTAGTGAGGTGGTGGAGTCGTGCGGGGGCGAGAGCCGGCTCGGGGGTGCTATATATAGCCGGCCCGAGTCGGTTGCCGTGAACGGATAAGTTCGGCCTGTTGATTACGGCGGCGCTGTGGCTCGACGGTCGGCTTAGGGGCTTGAGCATCGCCTAGGTGGAGTAGTGGTGCCATTTTAGGATCCAGCTCAACACGGGAGGGAGGTTTACGGCCTGACCTCGACGGAACGGCCGCACGGCCTGTCGACGGCACCGAGCGCGCTCTGCGCGTGCCGCGCCACAGCGACGGTGCTGCATGCGTGCGCTGGCAAGGAGGTGGCCACGTGGAGCCACCAGGATGCTTGGGCGGCACCGAACGGCGTTGTGCCGCAGTTCTGCTTCCTGTCGGCCGCTACGGCGCTGCGGCCGCCGCAAGACACACCGGCGCAGGCGGGCCAGGGCGCCACCGACGCCAGGAAGGCGCCAAGCACGCGTGCGAGGCTCCGGACAAGCAAGCCTGGCCGTGAGCTACGTGCCAAGCGCACTGTGAGCTCGTGACTGAAGTTACTGACGAAGATCGACACTGAACTTCTGAATTTAACTGAATATGAACAGAACAGTGCAGGCAAGGTGTTCGACAGAATGATTCAGGCATGTAGGGATTTTTCCTTGAGCTGGTTTTTGGTGGAGGGGCCTCTCATTGCATCTAGAGGCTGCCTGAATATTTGTGGAATTTTTGGAGAGGTGTAGATATGAATTTCACCAAATTTGGCAAATCTGGTCCAAACTTGCAGTGAGTGCAATTTGAAATATTTGAACAGGAGAAGAGTGGATCAAGATGGTTCTGGGTTGTGGGTACAAAGGACTATCCAGGGGTGTTGAGTTGAGGTCAAAAATCAAAAGCATTAGGGCACTTGCTTTGCAATCCAGCTAGGCTCAAAAGGATAGACAGATTTATTTTGGTAGGAGAAATAGTTGGCATAAAATCCAAAAATGGATTTTATTTGTTTGGACAGAATGTTAGGGTTGAACTATAGTGGGAGGAGAGGTTTTGGGAAAATTTTACCATGGGTGGCATGGTAAAATTTTGAAGGGATCAAAACCAAATAAAAGCCCAAAACAAAAAGGGTTTTCTTTTTAAAAGAAACCAAATCCAGGAAAAGGACTTTTGAGAGGGCAAACTTACAAGATGGTTTTTAGGAAGGGTTTAAATGACATCCTTTCAAACCAAGCAAAGCTCTTTTGAAAAACAAACCGCCAAAATTTTTGGAGTGTCACACTACGTCTTGAGCTTGCGTTGTATTTCCCTGAAGAGGATAGGGTGATGCAGCAAAGTAGCATAAGTATTTCCCTCAGTTTTTGAGAACCAAGGTATCAATCCAGTAGGAGGCTCCTCAGAAGTCCCATGCACCTACACAAACAAACAAGAACCTCGCAACCAACGCAATAAAGGGGTTGCCAATCCCTTCATGGCCACTTGCGATAGTGAGATCTGATAGAGATAATATGATAAGATAAATATATTTTTGGTATTTTATGATATAGATTGGAAATTAAAGATGCAAATAAAAGTAGATGGTAAACTTATATGATAAAAGATAGACCTAGGGGCCATAGGTTTCACTAGTGGCTTCTCTCAAGATAGCATAAGTATTACGGTGGGTGAACAAATTACTGTCGAGCAATTGATAGAAAAGCGAATAATTATGAGATTATCTAGGCATGATCATGTATATAGGCATCACGTCCATCACAAGTAGACCGACTCCTGCCTGCATCTACTACTATTTATCCACACATCGACCGCTATCCAGCATGCATCTAGAGTATTAAGTTCATAAAGAACAGAGTAACACATTAAGAAATATGACATGATGTAGAGGGATAAACTCATGCAATATGATATAAACCCCATCTTTTTATCCTCGATGGCAACAATACAATACGTGCCTTGCTGCCCCTGCTGTCACTGGGAAAGGACACCGCAAGATTGAACCCAAAGCTAAGCACTTCTCCCATTGCAAGAAAGATCAATCTAGTAGGCCAAACCAAACTGATAATTCGAAGAGACTTGCAAAGATAACTTAATCACACATAAAATAATTCAGAGGAGATTCAAATATTTCTCATAGATAATTTGATCATAATCCCACAATTCATCGGATCTCGACAAACACACCGAATAGATCTCCAAGAAGATCGAGGAGAACTTTGTATTGAGATTCAAAGAGAGAGAAGAAGCCATCTAGCTAATAACTATGGACCCGAAGGTCTGTGGTAAACTGCTCACAACTGATCGGAAGGGCCTTGGAGATGATGTAGAGGCCCTCCGTGGTCGATTCCCCCTCCGGCGGAGCGCCGACGAAGGCTCCAAGATGGGATCTCGCGGATACAGAAGGTTGCGGCGGTGGAAATATTTTTTCGTGGTGCTCCTGGATGTTTTCCGGGTACATGGGTATATATAGGAGGAATAAGTAGGTCGGTGGATGCTCGAGGGGCCCACGAGGGTGGGGGCGTGCCCACCTATAGGGGGCGCACCGGGCACCCTCGTGGCCACCTCCTCTGTTGCTTGACGTCCACTCCAAGTCCCCTGGATCTCGTTTGTTCCAAAAAGACGCTCCCGAAGGTTTCACTCCGTTTGGACTCTGTTTGATATTCCTTTTCCTCGAAACACTGAAATAGGCAGAAAAATAGCAATTCGGGCTGGGCATCCGGTTAGTAGGTTAGTCCCAAAAATGATATAAAATTTTAAAGTAAAGCCCATAAACATCCAAAATGGGTAATATAATAGCATGGAACAATCAAAAATTATTGATATGTTGGAGACGTATCACTACTCCAGGTAGCTATAGCGGTTTTATGAAGAAACCGCTACTGCTATCATGACTAGCTGTAACTCTTTTCTCAGAAAAGCGCTTCTGCTGTAACCTATACCGCTATAGCAGTTTTCTTGTTTGTTTCCTTCTATTTTCTTTTCCTTTATTTTCTCTCACTTTTTTTTCGAGAGCAGTGAACGAAGGGAAGACGATATATATTGCATCATTTGACAGTTAAGTATGTATACAAAATAGGAACATATATATTACATCATTGGACCCATGCATAATAATGGCTAAGTGTCTATACAAAATAGCAACTTATATATTACATAATTTGACCGATAACATACGGTTCCTCAGCGTTGACGTTTTCTGTTTTGAGTGACCTTCTTTCCCTTCTTGTTTGTTGAAGAATAGTTGAGCCCCTCATTGTGACTTTTCCTTTTCCATGGAGTACGATTTTTCTTAGGTAATGTAGTATTGATTCTTATTTTGACGTATACTTCATCATCATCGCCATCTTCCCTCATTGGGTTGCCGTACTGGTCGTAGTCTTCCTCGTTGGTGACTCCATCCATTCCAATGATGGTCCTTTTGCCTCTCCTTACAACAACACGGCTGGGATTGCGCGGGTCGGTTACGAAGAAGCATTGTGTCACTTGCTTAGCGTGTACCCATGGCTCATTTGTTGCGATAGCGTTCACGGTAGCGCTCTTCGCATCGGGTATAGTCATGGTAGTGAAATATCGGTTTTCTCTTTTGACATTCTTAGCCCATCTAACACGGAACATCATCGTGTTGTGCAGTCCAGAGTAGTCAAGATCCCAGATCTCCTCGACCCTTCCATAAAATCTATCAGTTGCGCCGTTGTCGCTGCCGGTCCTGCATTCCATCGTCACACCTGAGTTCTGACCATCACTCTCCATATATTTGGCCTCTGTGTAGAATGTGTATCTGTTGATATCGTATGCCTGATAGGTTACGAGGTTGGGCAAGGGGCCATGTGCTAAGGCGTATATGAGCAATCCGTCCTTAGAGCCCTCCTCCGGGGGATTAGAAATAATATGCTTTTTTAACCAATGTAGGAAAGTGGAGTTGTGCTCTCTAGTAACTTCGACGCCTATCCTGCATACCCCTGATCATGATACTTCTTTGCGATAATTTCTTTGTGCAATGCCACGAAAGGATCTACCTCGTCTCGGTGTTGTAGCACTATAAAGTTTTCTTTGTCAAAGTCGCTGCGTTGATCTGAGTATAACACGTGCAGTTCCCTGCGACCGTTGGAGTGACCTTCTCCTTCGAGCCTCCCATCGTGCTTGTTAACGGGCAAACCAACACCAACACCAGGCGGCTGGTCTGCGCAATATAGAAAATTCTCGCAGAAAGATATGCACTCTTGTGTTAGATAGCCCTGGACGATGCTTCCATCCGGACGGGACATGTTACGAATGAGTCCTTTGATGATCCCATTCATCCTCTCAAACGGCATCGTGTTGTGCAGGAATGACGATCTCGGGTCTATTATGTCATCCACAATATCGACGCACAGATACACCATCACGTCAAAGAACGGGAAGTACATCTCAAGCTCATTCAGTGTCACAACAATATCTTCCTGTAGGCTTCGGAGCTGCTTCACACTGATCGAGTTTTGAGAGATGACGTCAAAAAAGTTGCAGAGACCAATAAGCGTGTCACGGACGTGCTTGTCCATTATCCCTCTAAGGGCAATAGGTAGTATCTGCGTCATCATCACATGATAGTCATGGGACTTCATCCCACTGAACCTTTTCTTGTCCGTGTCTAGATATCTGCTTATCTTTCCACAGTAACCAGAACTAACTTTGACTCCGGTAAGGCACTTAAAGAATTGATCGATCTCAACCTGACTTAAGGTGAAGCAAGAAGGGGGGGCAATAATACTCTTCCTTTATTTTCTTGCCCTTCTTCTCCCGCGCCTCTGTCTCCGTCTCTGTCTTGTCTGACTTTTTACGGGGCGGCATGTGCAGATCTTCCCTGATATTCAAATCTTGCAAGTCTTTCCTTTCCTTCGACCCATCCTTGGTCTTACCTAGCATGTTAATCAGTGTCGCAAGCAAGCTCTCAAGGACATTCTTATAAATATGCATTTGATCAAGGCAATAAGGTGTATCGAGTTTGTGCTAGTACTCCAAGTCCTAGAACACAAACCTCATCTTCCATACCTTCAGCAGCGGTTCCGGCGCCTTTTTCATCATCTTTCCCGGTGCGGGGCACTGCTTCTAGTTTTTCAGTAGCTCATCGATTTCGGCGCCGCTCCACTTATGTGGAGGTCCACGATGCTCAGCGTGACCATTGAATAGATCTCCACGGTTTCTCCACGGGTCGTCCGGTTCGAGCCATCTTCAATGCCCCATGTACACGATTTTCCCGGACCCACCATCTTTCCTGGACGTTAGCTGCTGACACTACAAACAAAGACACATCCGTGACATTTTGGGCCAAACGAATTTTTTCTGTCATACTTATGACACTTCTATGACGATAATTGTGACAAAACCCGGTATCATCATACATGTGATGGGCTCCTACTTCTATGACAGAAAATGGGCTTTTTGTCCTAGGCGGCCCAGAGATGCAGCTGCATGACATTCTTTGGGCCATCCATGACGAGAAAAACTATAGTAGAAGCGAGGACGAGGAAAATTTCGGCGAGTTCCCGGTTACGGTGGGTGGTCGGGGCCCGAGCGATGCGCGTTTCTTTCATACACGTACGCGCGTGTGTGCGAGGCGTTGGGCTCTAACTGAACCCGAGCGAGGCGACACCTAACTGAACCCGAGCAATTGCACTGCACGCTAGGCGTTACTGAACCCGAGCGATCGAGCGATTCCTTCGCTACTGCTGCTAACTAAAGCCGA
>NC_041391.1:668309154-668316283 GCF_002162155.2 Triticum dicoccoides | reverse complement strand
GGTTGGAAGAACAATGAGCGGTGGGGGTGGATGAACAGGACCCCGTGGTGTTGCCTCTGGATGAACAGGACATCGATCGATCGAGCCGGTTGGGGCTAGATGAACAGGACCCCGTGGAGGGCTGGATGAACAGGACGACCCCGTGGAGGGTTGGATGAATAGTAGAATGTGGAGGGGTGGTTGAACAAGGGCCCGTGGAAAGGGGTTGTTGAACAGTAGCGCGCGGTGGAGGCTGGATGAACAGGAGCCCATGGATAAACAGTCGCATGTGGAGGCTGGAGGAGGTTGACAGTGGATGAACAGTAGCCCGTGGAGGATGGAGGAGGTCTGCGGTGGAGATGAACAGTATCCCGTGGAGTCCCGTTTTGCGGTACACCACACCCCTCCAGATGAACAGGACCCCTGTTTCGACCGTAGCGCTCCAACACAAGTCTGTTTCATCCGTTTTGCGGTACGCCACACCCCTCCCGATCAACAAGACCCTGTTTCGACCGTACGAGGTCCAACACAAGTCCGTTTCCTCCGTGTTGCGGTACGCCAGACTCCTCCCGTTGAACAGGATCCCGTTCCGAACATGGCCGGTCGAACGCAAGGCCGTTTCCTCCATTCTACGGTACGCCAGGCCTCGTTTCCATCGCTTGTTCCGTCCAAGCCCTCCCGATGAACACGATGATGCATTTTGTTCCTCCATTTTGCGGTACGCCAGGCCCCTCCCGATGAACAGGATCCTGTTTCGAATGTTGCCGGTCAAACACAAGGCCGTTTCCTATGTTCTGCGGTAAGCCAGGCCTCGTTTCCATCTCCTGTTCCGTCCAAGCCCTCCGTATCAACACGACAACGCATTCTGTTCCGACCCAACCGGTTGGCTCCCACGCGTTCCGTTGCCTCCCGATGAACATGACGCATTCCGTTGCCTCCCCATGAACACGACAACGATGCTATTTCTCCATTCCGACCCAGCCATGTACACGAGCCTTGGCCATACGTATGCGCGAGTAGGCGTTCAAGACCCTACTCGTATGTACATACGTGGCCGTATATTCTTTCTTGCACCATGGCCGTTGTACGTACGTGTACATGGTACATGCGCGCCTCTACTACGACACGTGTGCGCCTCTATTATGACACGTGCGTGCCTCTACATCCACCAGTATATACGTACACGTTTGCGACAAGAATGACAACGCTACATACGCTTCGACCATGTGGGTCCTGACTGTCAGGCACTTCCTTGCGTGCGAAGATGTAGCTGGTGGGTCCCAGTAGTCAGGGGGGCGAATCATTTTTTTCGGACGCACTTCCTTGCGTGCGAAGATGTAGCTGGTGGGTCCCAGTAGTTAGGGGGGAGAATCATTTTTTTTGCCCGGACGCACTTCCTTGTGTGCGAATATGTAGCTGGTGGGTCCTAGCAGTCAGGGGGCGAATCATTTTTTTGCCCGGACGCACTTCCTCACGGGCAAAGGTGTAGCTGGTGGGTCCCAGCAGTCAGGGGGGAAACCTTTTTTCGTGAAATATGGTGGCCAATCCGGTGGGTCCCTGCTGTCAGGTGGAGGAATAATTATTTTGCGCGTAATAAGGAGGCACCTCCTTGCGGCCGCCGTGGACCCAGCTGTCAGCCTCTCCACGTACAGTACTCTTCCGATGGAAGTCGTTCCTTGACCACGTTGACCACGCCACGCGGAGAGCACCATGGTTGTGGATGACGGTGAGGCCTAGGAAGGGGACGACAAGGAGCCGGGGAAGATGCGGCAGTGGAAGCCCGCTCGGAGAGGAGTATGGGGGTTCACTGGTTCGGCTCCGGTGTGAGGCTGCCATCGCCGCAGGGCCTGGCCAGCGGTGGGAATAGTAGGGGGCGGTGAGGCCTCCGCGGGAGCACAGCCGGCCACGGGAGGCAGGAGCATGCGGCACGACCGGCGCTGCTTTGGGCGGCTGGAGCTAGAAGACCAGAGGTTGAAGAAGCACTACGACCGTTGGATGCACATTATACGGTCACTGGAGCTAGAATCATTCATATTGACTAAGTTGACAAAGCCCTCCGTCCCCGTCAAATTAGTAGGCCCACAAGTCAGCCTCCCACCAAGGTGGGTCCCAGCTAGCCGGGGGAGTATTCATTTTTTGGTGCGTAATAAGGAGGCACTTCCGGGTGGGTCCGAGCTGACAGCGGGGGGAACGTTTTTTTCGTGAAATACGGTGGCCCATCCCGTGGGTCCCAGCAGTCAGGGGAAATGTTTTTTTCGCAAAATATTGGTGGCCTGTCCGATGGGTCCCTGCTGTCAGGTGGAGGAATAATTATTTTCCACGTAATAAGGAGGCACTTCCTTGCGGCTACCGTGGACCCAGCTGTCAGCCTCTCCATGTACAGTACTCTTCCGATGGAAGTCGGTCATTGGCCACATTGACCATGCCCCGCCGAGAGCATCATGGAGGCGAACGATGGCAAGGCCTAGGAAGGGGACAACGCGGAGCCGGGGAAGATGCGACAGTGGATGCCCATGCGGAGAGGAGTACGAGTGTTCACTTGTTTGGCTGCGGTGTGAGGCTTTCGTTGCCGCAGAATAACAGGGGGTGTGGGTGAGTGGAGGGATGGCCTGGCCAGTGGTGGGAGTAGTATGGGGGCGGTGAGGCCTCCGCGTAGCACAACCGGCCATGGGAGGCAGGAGCAGGCGGCACGACCGGTGCTGCTTTGGGTGGCTGGAGCAAGAAGACCAGAGGTTGAATAAGCACTATGGCCGTTGGATGGACATCACACGGTCACTGGAGTATTGACTTAGTTGACAAATCCCTCCATCCCCGTCAACTTAGTAGGCCCACAAGTCAGTCCCCAACAACATGGTGGGTCCCAACTAGCAGGGGGTATTCATTTTTTTGGGCGTAATAAGGAGGCACTTCCTTGCGTGCGAAGATATAGCTGGTGGGTCCAACCTATCAGCGGGGGGAATGTTTTTTTTTCACAAAATACAGAGGCCTTCCTGTGGATCCTAGCTGTTAGGTGGAGGAATCATTATTTTTCGCGTAATAAGGAGGCATTTCCTAGCGTGCGGCGGTGGACCCAGCTGTCTGCCTCTCCACATACAGTCCACTTCCGATGGATGTCGTTCATTGACCACGTTGACCAGGCCGCGCCGAGAGCACCAGGGTGGTGGACGACGGCGAGGCCTAGGAAGGGAACGACACAGAGCCAAGGAATACTCGGCAGTTGTTTCCCACACGGAGGAGTACATGGGTTTACTGGTTCGTCTGCCGTCCCCGGAGAATAACAACATGTGTGGGTGAGTACGGTGGGGCCGTGAGGCCTGGGCGGTAGCATAGCCCCCCGCGGTTGGAGGGAGCAGGCAGTCCTGCCGGCGCTTGTTTGAGCGGCTGGAGCATGAAGAGTAGAGATTGAAGAAGCACGACAGCTGTTGGATGGACATCCAACAGTCCGTGTTCTCGTGTGTTGACTAAGTTGACAGGGCGTTGCGTGTGCGCCAACCTTTTTTTATGAAAGCATACGCGTCAACCTGTAGTAGGCGCACAAGTCAGCCTCAAATCTGTGGAAACCAGCATACAACCCATCTGCCATTATTTCTAATAATGTACAACCCATTTGCTAATTCTTAACAATTTTTTTGGAGCCCATCTTCTTTTTGTTCGCATTACACCCCATATTTTGGCCACTTTAAAAAGTATACGAAAATTTTGCATATTTCGATGCGGTCAACTGTTTTTAATCCAGAAATATCGATTCACATTCAAACTATTTTGAAAAATAATTTATATAAATATAAAATCCAAATAATTGTCCACGCATAAAAATCAATCGAATTTAAAATCTTCTAATGAAAAGAAACTGAAACTAATTCCCATTTTGATGTGTTTTAAAAATGTATAGCCCATTTCTGGGCAAACCGAATGAAAGTCTCCTCGTCTTGAAAGATTGCAGCCCAGCAGGGCCGATAAAGCAAGTAGGCCTTGTTTGGGTATTTCTTTAACAAAAATAGAACTGTGCTAGCCATTTTCAGCAAGAAAAAAACACAACTGGGCTCATGATGTGGTAAACATAAATAAAACCCTGGCTAGATGGGCCACAGCCCCCGCACAGCCCCATTGTTACCCTGATCCGTCGCTAAAACTAGTATAAATAACAACTGCTTGTTCCTAAAAAAAAACTGCGCGACCTGCTGGGTCCCTGGTGTCAGCCGCTCGTAGTGTAATTCTCTCGTTTATTGACTATGTTGACAATGGCGTGAGCCCCAGATGTCCAACCATTAGGAGGAACCATATATTTGGGCTTCTAATATAGAGGCACTTGCTTGTGTACTGCCATGATGCTGGTGGGTCCCTACTGTCATCCTCTCCACGTACAGTCATCTCCTTGTTCCTCTCAGTTGTTGACGATGTTGACAATGCAAGAGGGTGGCGCACTGTGCACGGCGAGCAAACAAAGGCCGCAAGGCGGAGGATGACAGCGAGGCCATGGACGCGGGTCAAGTCGCAGGCGGAGGGGAGTACGAGGGTTGACTGGTTCGGGTGCGGGTCCGTGTTGGGGCTGACATCGCCGGAGAATAACAGGATGTGTGGGGGAATAGAGGGAGGGACTGGCCAACGTTGGAGGGTACGTACGGTAGGGCGGCAGAGGCGCAACCAGCCATGGGAGGCGAGAGGAGGCAGGGCCGACTGGGTGGTTTGGTTTGGGCGGGTGGAGGAAGAAGAAGACAAGAGATAGAACATACACGATAGATGTTGGATGTCAATCCAACGGCTGGTTGGCAAAATCGTTTGTTGACTGGCTAGCAAGTCGACACCACCTTGGATAGGCTATTTCCTCGCGGGTCCCAAATGTCAGAATCCAAATCTGTCAAGGTCATGTAACCTCTCCTCTGAAAATTCACAGCCCATTTCATCTGCTAGTTTGAAATAAGTTTGTGGGTGCTGGTGGGGGCTAATCATTTGGCTTCTGTAATGCATAGTGTGCTCAAGCAGCCGGCGAGAGTGATGTTATTTCCCTTAGTTGGGATTTGTTACAATATTTCACTCTAAATTAAACAAATGGCAAGCCATTTGCCTTGTTTCATTGAAAATATGACAGTCACAGCCGAGTTGAAAAGGGCAGGAACATGGAACTCCAGCTTACAAATTGTACAAAAGCACGAGGGTTAATTGTTCATCAGGTTTACAAAAAAACCCAGGTCGAAAAGGGAAACAACATCTAACTCCAGCACTGTTTTCGGCAGTCATAGTCAAATGGATCTATCAGGTCCATACAATGAACTTCTTGGGTCGTAAAATTTATTGGATTATGACAACAATACGTTGTAAATAGAAGCCCGGCACGTTCAGAAGCTCTTTTTCCCACCTAAAACACCTTTTTTTGCTCTTCGACATACCCATCCGTCAAAACCATGCTGCTGATAAACTTAAGCCTTATGGACAATAGTAACCTTGCATTCAGTAGGAAGAATGTGACAAATCTAGTGTTTGCATGGTTGGCTACATATCGTTCTAGCGTTATTGTCTTCAATCGAATCTCATGAGAAGTGAGAAAATCCCAATGCTTACGAATCCACCGATTGGTTATAACTTTCTTACCCCGTCCTGTTGCCTAAATAGACATGAAGATTGAAAACAGTTAAGGTCTAAAAGAAGAGTGTTGAAAGAGCAACAACTGAACGATTAATTCTAGTACACTATATGCAGGCTTCCAATGTGCGTGAAATTACCACCTTTATATACAACTTCTCCAGACATGCAAAGCATTGCAGCAAGCCAATAATCTTGTTCAGATCAAAACTATCCATTTGGATATATAAGATCTTGACAGAATCCAGCACCATTGATAGTCCATCCATGGAGAAACTCTTCATTGAGCATAGAACATAATATTAGTACAAAATGTGTACTCCAAGATGATATATAACTTATGCACAGAAATTTAAAATGCAGCTTATGGTTACAAGTGTAGATGATAATATAAAGTACCTGAAGAACTATGGAGCCAAACATCATATTGAAATGAGCACATAGATCATGTATTACACCCAAAGTCTCCAGTTTAGGCGCAGAGGCGAAGGTTATTTGCAATGGTGAATAACTAGAATCAAGGATCAACCTTTGAAGTGAAGGGGCATCTTGGATGATGAGCTGCCTTCCGTCAAAAGAAATTCCAATTCTTACAAGGTTAGGCAACTTTATTTGGAGATAACGGATTCTAACTGTGAAAACAAGCACCCAGCACTCCAGGGCAGGGTAACTGGAGTGGATCATGCTGTGCAATGAGGCCTCCGATACGAACCCACACAAGTGAAAGTTTCTTGAGAAATGGGATTCGAAGGTTTAGTACTAGATTGTCTGGTAGGTAGCATAGAACAAAGGTGGCGGTGTGGAGAGAGGAGGAAAACCGCGAGATGGACATCGGTGCTGAGGGCACAAGTTCATGGCGTTCGGTATGTGGTATGTGATTTCCAGGGGAATAGTAGAACTCAAGCAGCTGTAGTTCTATGAATTTAGGGGATTTCAGCCAGGCGTCCACCGTGTAGGGCATGGTATGCTTGCTCAGGTAGCATGACGAGATGTAGAGGCTTTGAACGGAGCCCTGGTGGGAGGAGATGATGGCTCTGTGGATTTCAAAATCATTAAAGAGAGATAGCTGATGACAGTCGAGATTAAGGGGCACGACGCGTCATAGAGGGCGCCACCGAATTGAGAGGACTCGGGTGCGGCAGCAATCCTTGGTGGGGAGAAGCAAGATGATCTCCCCAAGGACAGCGTCCGAGAGATCACTGATGCTGTCCACCCGAGATTCTACGGGTTCCTGGGATCCGGTGGGGGCGGGGTCGCCGCTTCTCCCCGCTGCCGAGTGCGGGATCTACAACAGGCGTCACCGCTGGCGGGATCCTCATCTTCTTGGCGCTGGGGTCAGCCGACTCCGTTTTCCTTGAGGGCGTCGCGTCACGCTCACGGATTTGAGCAGACTAACGAATGACGAGCCTAGTTGTAGTGCGAGCGTAGAAGAAGGGGAGCTGGGGGTTTTCTGTAGGAGTGAGGAAGAAGGGGAACTAGGGTTTTCTGTAGGAGTGAGGTGAGGAATTTGGGGGTACGAGTGGGGCAAGCTGACGTGAGGTGGGTGGGAGCGAGGAGGAAGAAGAGAACC
>NC_041391.1:668296144-668308888 GCF_002162155.2 Triticum dicoccoides | reverse complement strand
GGGGGTCTGCTGGGTGTGGCTAGCGCCTCTAATTCAGTAAATATATGGGCTTTTGAATTGATTTTACTATTGACTAGTGTGGATGGGATGTTTTGTCTTGGGCCCAGAGAAACAATTACTACTAGTACAGTGGAGACACTCTACAGCTACCCAGGAAAACAATTACTACTAGTACAGTGGAGACACTCTAACGCTTTTGGCTCCTCCTTGGTCATTGAAACGTCTCCCTCTACTGAATGTTGTTATACTTTTGTTCACCGACATGCGGGCCATGCAGCACGCGGGCCCAAATGCCATCCACCAAATTAGAAGGCAGTATGCAAGCGGAGAGTCACCCCGGTCGTAGCACGGCAGTAACGAGCCATCGTATCACAAAACCCCACCTCCCCGCAGTCTAAGTTTGACAGACGAAGCAACCATCATTTCACTCTTTGCTGAATCCCCTTCCCCCTCACCGTCTTCAAGAAAGGCAACACTCGCATCTGCCACTGTTCTTCTCTCCCAACGAAGGGAAGGTAAGCGGATCCGTGATGTTGGTATATTTTTGTTCAGAGAAAAAAAAAGAACTTTTGCAAAGCAGTAACCGATCCTCACTCTCTTTTTTGTTTCATTGTCATTGCGATTGTGTTTTCCTTTTGGTGGTCTCCTAGTATTCGTCAGTTTCATGATGGACCAAGGAGAACCAGGCAAAGATCTGCCAATATTAGAGTAGACGCGGGAGGCTGATCCCCACGAGACAGAGGGCTCCAAGAAGATGGCGGCAGCCACCGAGCCGACCCCAGATACGCTCACGGCCACTACTGAGATGGTCAATTCCCCGTTTGAGGTTATAGCCCCCGTGGCACTGCAGGAGCAGTTTTCCCCCTTCGAGGATGTGTCCCCCCTCCCTGCTGAGCTGCCCAAGGTGATTTTCTTCTTTGCCGATCTCGATTGTGGTTTTTCATCTAAGTATGTGGTGATTAATAATGCAAAATTTTATTAGCTTCGATGCCATGCTATACATAGTGGTTTAAATAACTTGTGTTTCTTATACTGAAAAGTAATTCAGAATTTGTTTCTATTTCAATTAGAGCCCTGATGCAGACAAGGATTGCGTGGTTGTACATGTCACTCGCTATGAGGCGGATGACCTGAATATACGCAATGGGAAAACAGAGATCTTAGGCTGTTGGATCCTGGAAGCCATTTGCGGTTATACCAATGAGGAGTTGTATTCCAGCCTCACTGTTGTCAGGCATGTTGTCGAGGGTGTACTGAAGCACAAGAAGTTCAAAGCTACTCCTTCATTTGTGAGGCATACTGTTCTTGTCAAGCTTACGCGGGAAGATGATGTGGCATGCCTCCACAAACAAGTTTATCAGTGGCAAGGCCACAAGGTTGTCTTCATGAAGGTTCATAGGATTGAGCTGCTGCGGGACGTCCTCGATGATGTTCATGGCAAGGTCCATCTTGTGTCCACCCCAAATTAGATTGAGGCATGAAATAGTTGCCCCAGCTAGTGTTTAATAGTAGTTTGGATTGTGTCTAATTATCCGAACCTTGCCTGTTATCGAACCATCTTGGGCTAGTACTCTGTTTGAATCCATCTATGGGAACTACTGCTACTTTTGTGTGCCCGTGAATCATGTGAGAACCATCGTAATTGTTGTCGAAACAGATGCGTCCTCACTAGTTTTTTCATGAATATGGCATTGTAAGACATAAGTTGTCAAGGTTTATCATACGAGCAGTGTGAGTTTTGATGAAATCGAGCACTCGTTCGAGAACTGTGCACCGACATATACATAAGTACTTGTAAACACTGTTGGGGCTACCCCACTTGTAAGCAGTTGTGCAAAACACGGCAGATTGGCTCAGCTTGCTTCAACACTCATTTAAAAAAAGCTCGCTTCAACACTAGGCTATCGACCAGCTAACAATCAACAATCTGCTATCTGACATATAAGTGACTATGTATCTTGTTACAGTGGTTCATGCAGTTAACTGAGGCCACACTGTAATAAATTCCAAACATTCACACACTACTCCAGCGCTCATGTGGAACACTCACATTAAACTCGTCTTCATAAAAAACTTGAAAAAGCATAAGTTAAGGAATTTTATACATCTCAATGATTCATAGAACATAACAAACATATAGTAGTTCACAGCAAAAGACAAAGTTGTGAGAAGGTTTACAAATCAGGAAAACACAAGCAAGGATTCTCTGAGCAACGGGCCTCCCGGCAGGCTTAAATTTGCTGGAGTTCACTCTGGTTTTTTCTTGTTGCAACCATCCAGGGTTAGGTTCTCTCATTCCAGAATAACTAATTATAATTGTGGTCTCAGCTGGAATGCTGAACTGAACCATGTAGTGTACTGACTAGGTGAAATTCTTGTGCATCCCACTAAATTTAACCACCGCTATTTGCAGAAATAAGCAGACCACAATGCCTCTTCTCCGCGCACCTGTCCAAAAAACCACCGTGCAGCCGTGCCAGCTAGTCCTCGGTCCATGGATGAACTAGTAGAAAGTGCATTCCGGACTAGGATGTAGTTGTTTTCACTCGTCCCTGCACTGCAATCAGGAAGTAAAACATACGAGTCAGCTTCTTTTAGATTGTGTTGGTCATTCTACCTTAATTACTACCAATGTAGGGATACCTTGAAGGCGGAAGGTTAGACGCTGGCAACAAGAGATAGCCATCTCATTTTGCGCAGCTGTACTAAAATTGAGGTGTGTGCTTTTGATTGCGCGGATAGAAACTATATAGAGACAAACATCCCGAAACAATGTGGAGATAGACATCCCTGTTTGCGCAAATACGAAATACGGTTATTTAAACAGTGACAGATATTTGCAGTGGCATATGATTAACAGTAGCATCTATTGTGTTATAATTGGCACTAGATTGACAGTATGAAGAGTCCTTAAGTAAGTAGCATCAAATCACATCAACAATGCCACTAGATTAACATGCAGAACAATAGAATTAGTATTACTGTCATGAGAGTAGCACAGGGTCAGTAAATGTGCAATCAAATTTTTGCAGTTCCATTGGGATGAAGCAATGTTAGCGGTGTGAGATTTAAGTGTAACTGCAAAAACACAATTCATGGGAAATAAAGCAAGACGGAAGCACTTCATAAAATGGCAGTGGCATTGCTTCGATTTATCGACGGCACTAGACCATTACTTATAGTGACATTAGGTGGCATTGCTTAATGCTTCATGTGATTTTACATTAACGGTAGCGATATGGGCGTAGGGACAACAGGTATCTACTACTTTCCCCTGTTTCCTCTTAGAACCCAGTCCTAGATTCATGCTACAGCTTTCCCACTTTCTTCCCTGTTTGAACCAACGCTTAGAGTCGACTGTATGAACTAGCTTTACCTCTAATAATATTAAAAGTCTAGGTGGCTTTGGGACAGCGGACGGAAGTAGAAAAAGATCCACACGAAGGGAGCTGGGGCAGTAGAGCAAGGCAGGTTTCAAAGGAATATATACCTGAGGGTCGTCGGCATGTGGCAAAGACGGCGTTGGGAGGCTGCATCTTGGCCACAATACCGCAGGGAGGAAGAAGGGGTCGGAGGCCCTCCCGAGCCGGTGCTCTCTCGAAGAGAATGGCACGGCCGCCGATCGGGATGCGCGGGCAGCCGTTGGTCTCCTCCCTCGCCGCTGACGACAGCGTGAACGATGCACCTACACTCCTGCCCCGGTCGAGGTTGTCCGGCCGGATTTGTGTCCAGCCATGAGCTCAGAGAGAGTGTGGCCACCAATGTCTTGCTTAGATCTAGAGAGCATGAGAGAGTGAATGATAGGAACCCTAGTAAAGCAAGCGCTAAGGCTCCTGCTTATATATATAGTGGAGTGATTTTGTTGTACCAACTTCAAAAAAATGCGCTCCTACGTGTACCAGCGAGTGGGTGTGAGATAACTAGTGCGTGCGTGCACTGCTGCTCTTCGTGAGAGTACAATATACTATGCTCAAAGAACGTTCGCCACAAGAGAATAGTATAAGTGTGTGAGGTGTGAGCTAAAATAAAATGTGCGTGACGTCTTTTGTTTTTTAAAAGTTCTGAGGGTAGGCTGTGAAGAGCACATATGTGCGTGACGTCTACCTGCAGATAGACGGTGGGTGTGACGTGCGAGTCTGCGAGAGGACTCGGGAGAGTCGTGACTCGTGAGGGTGCATGTGCATGAGAGAGAGGGGGGCCCGTATCAATGCAATGCTTGTGTCCCTAAATCATTATCCGGCAAACATTCGCCACAATCATTTTCCTGACAAACGCCGTAAGAACCGTTAGATTGGCATTCGACAGTGTTAGTTTTGCCATGTCATTTAACAGAACAGCCACTCCTCCTACACACAAATCTTCCACGTGAGTGTTAGCAACTGCTGTATCCTCCCTCCATTCCGAAATCCAGTGCATATAGCTTTATTGAAAAGTCGAACCTCGCAAACTTTTACCGAGTTTTCGTGTCCCAAATTGCACATGTAGAATACCATGTATATATCATTTCATTCATCTTCGAGAGGTAACTATAAAGATTTGGGAGGAGTCTACAAAGAAAGACCATCGTATCACCTGCAGCAATTTCAACCATTCTTTGGTGTCGAGGAATATCATAGGAACTCTATATGATATGATTTTTATAGGATTTTTTCCTTTAGAGCCAATTGGTTCATAGGAATAGATTCATATACACCACATTTCAAAGGAAATAAACATGATATCATTTCTATAGCTTTAGAGCCACTTGGTTCATATGAATGGATTCCTATACTCCGTTAATTTCAAAGGAAAATAAACATTAGTGTATATTCAATAGAAAAGTTCCTATGATATGAACCAAATTACATCTGTTTTCTAATCCCTCCTCATAGGAATTGAGATACATGTCATCTCTAGATTCAATAGAAAAGTTCCTATGATGTGAACCAAATGACATCTCTTATCCAATCCCTACTCATAGGAATTGAGATGCTCCATGTCATCTCTTCCCTACAACTTCCATGTATACATCTTCTATTCCTAAATAGATAGTACAACCCACTAGTTGCTTTTTTCCAAAACATGCAACTATGACACAAGAACTATATAGTGTGCCAATAACTTTGAAAGATGGTCGCTGGATGAAGCTAATCCGACAGTGAAGAGATAGGCAAATCCGAGCACTACTGGCCGTTGGATATCATCAACATTCCACTAGATCTGCCACATGTACAATTTAGAAGGCTCCATGGTTGAACTTAAGCATAATGCACAAACCTCAAAACACAAGCACTTCTCCTTTGTTCTAGAATCTTCTGTATCATAATTGATTATTTTTTCTAAATGAATTGCCATTATTTGTTTTTTACTTTATGCTTTACAATGCACAAACCCATGAATCTTAACATTTTTATAAAACTAATTGATTTTGAATGAGATGAACTATAAGAACTAAACGAACATCTACATCATGCATTTATGACTCAAAGCTTTACATGCTATAGTGTGTATTTATTCATAATTTGGTTTCGAAATCTCATGCGTTCAATACATGTGTACCTTACTAGTTTGAGTAGCGTAGCAAATTTCACGCGGCCCCGGGTATATCAAAATGCAGGGCCCATGCATCATTGCCTTTCGGTCGAACCTACGTCCACAATTGTTTGTACGCACTATATCTCCACTGGTCCCTGAACCCAAAATGCTGCCTCGTTCCCATAAAACCAAGCGGCCCACACACATTTAAGGCATCAACTCGAACCCGTTTACTACGACGTGGCCCCGCACGCTGTAGTACACCTACAAACCCTACCGCCGCACTCATCATCGGTTTTCTTCAAGAGGACGAGGGAGAAGCCGATTTGTAGTGGAGGCGCTTTCAAAAAAAAAGGATCTGTAGTGGAGAGCTCTACCCTAAGGTGCCCTAGGTAGCTGCCACACACATCATTGTTTTCTCTTTTCTTTATGCTCTTGCACCCTAGAGTGAAATGATGGTTGGTTCATCCGTCCAGCTTAATGCGGGAAAGGTGGGACTTTGTGATTTAACCCCTCACCACTCATTTTCTACTACTGCAGCGCTACGGCCGGGGTGCCTCCAATTCCAACCGCTGCTCCAAACTGAAATTTGGTGCATCACACGTGGAACAAGAATGTGGATGAGCCACATGTCGGACAAAGGGGTCCTGTTAAGTGTGTCGCCATTTCGTGTGCGGACTGACCCTGCTTGAGTTGCTACGCCAACACGACAGGAGCATCCTACCACTTGGTTTTGCTCCTTGGTGAATCCCGAGTACGGTGATCTAAAAAGATACGTGCTGAACTACCCTCTCCGTCTCGGTTTTTTATTATTAGGCGTCTCAGATTATAGGGCCTGCATGTAGTTCTAGGTCATCCATTTGACTAATTAAATATGAGTTACTATGTCACAAAAAGTATATCATTGGATTCTTAAGCGGATGTAGTTGTATTTAAAAGTCGAGGGTGGAGCTTTTCCTGCGCGGTAGGGGGGCAGTTCCGCCTAGTCGGTTCGAAAGAGACGCGAGAAGACGAGGGAGTAGGCTGCTGCAAACGTAGGGCTGTGTGATTTGACAACGAGTTACTACTGGACAGGTGGGGGCCCGTGATTTGATTTGCCATTATCATTTTAACTGTGGCGCTACGACCGGCGTGAGTCTCCCGATTCCAGACCACCTTCATACAGGTGCCTCTCCCAATGCTCCACCATGTAGTAGAGGCTGGCTCTTGCATGAGAGCCCACTTCTCCACTTTTTCCTTGCCTCTCTTTCCTCCACATATGCAAAAATACCATTTAAGCGCACTATTGTACTTACTTGCTCCTACAAGTGCTAAGCTTGCCACATAGGCATAAAGTTTGATGTGGCAAGTTAATCAAGAAGAGAGAGACTAGTTTGGTGACCCTAGGAAGAAACGGTGCTAAGCGCGTGTACCTAGGTGAAAAGACAATTTTGAGTCTATAGCTAAATAAATGTAGCAAACTTAGCAACAAAAAACTAATAAGCACACCATTTCATTGGAAGAGGTTACGCCTTGGAAATGCAATAAATACTAGTACTCCTTGTGTCCCATAATATAAGAACGTTTTTGGCACTACACTAGTGTCAAAAACGTTCTTATATTATGGGATGGAGGGAGTACGAAGAAAGAGATAGAGAGAAGTAAAAAAATACACTTATAGCCAACCTTATAGCTAACCTTGTTGTAGTATGAGTGACTAAGTGATGACTATGTATGACATGCCAACATCAGATAGCCTAACGCACCGTGTTAAATCTCCATGGGCGCGACTTCGCGAGCGGCGCGACGTTCGTGGTAGGACCGACCATGATACGGGCTGCTGGCAGCCCTTGGATTTGAGATCAAACGGTTGCATGCTAAGTTGCTGAAAATTTGTAGAATAACCCTCCAGGATAGGATATTCACCCATAGGTCTAGAATCATGCCATGCAACCATTCGATCTCAGATCCAAGGGCTCTCGGAAGCCCGTATCATGGGAGAATGGAAAGCCACTACCCTGCCATTCGCATGCTGGCAGTTCGCTCCTACTCGTCCCCGCACGTCCTTCAATACTACGGCGGTTCGCTGCTAGTCGCCCCGTCCTTTCCATTACGGTAGTTCCACTAATCCTAACCCTCCTCCCAAATCCATGGCGTCCCAAATCTCCATGATCGGCGGTGGGTACAAGGTTCGAACCATCACCGGCGATGAGTTCGACGTCATCTACACCCGTTCTTCCGCGACGGTGAAAGGATGCCTTTCTCGCTTCAGAAGCATGTTCTAAAACTCAGATGATGAGTGGGTCGCTTGGCTAGATGTTGAGTACACCACAGTCCTTGGACGAGAGAAGGATCTAAAGGACGAAGAGAGGAAGAAGCCCGCCGTGATCCAGGTTTGCGTACATAACGTTTGCTTGGTCTACCACATATGCCAAGCCGACGTTGAGTGCCAGGATTTTAAGAACTTCCTCAAGTACAAAAGTGTGAAATTCGTTACTGTAGACTTTAAGAACGACAAAGAAGTCCTGGGTCGAATAGGCCTCGTTGTAGGCAACCCCTTCGACCTCCAGAAGAATCGGCTGCTGCCCTCTCGTCAGCCTTCAATGCTGACCCTGGCAGGAGCCATGGTTCATCCTTCGCATCGTAAACTGGAGAAACCTCATTACACGTTTCATCGTCATGCATGGCAGCAGAATGTACTAGATATAGACCACATCCACTATGCTGCAATGGATGGCTCCCTTTGTTTCAATATCTACGAGGGTTGGATGAAGAGAAAGAGCCAAGTGTGTGGTTCAAGCAAAGAAGTATTGGCCAAGAGGAAGAGGGACAAGGATGAAGTCGTGGACATGGACGAGGACTCCGAGTGAGTAAGGTGTCAGTATTGTTGCTCATGGTGGTTCTAATGCAGTGTCTACCGGATTAGTTGCATAGTTAATTTAACTCTTCAGTATATAGTTGAGGGGATGTGTTGTGCTGAGCCCCTAGCAGAACTATGTTATGTTTCTTCTCGTTACTTTAACTCTTCAGTATATACATACTACTAGTATTTCTTTAATAGAATTTAGCACCCCAATTAAGCACGTACTAGCTTTTTTAATAGTAGTATATGCATAATTTGGCGACGAGCGCTCTCTATATGTACCACCTTTTTTTTAATTTCAATTTTTGCTCAATGGCGCAATCCATCGATACTACTACTGTACAAAAGTATAATTTTTTTAAAGGCTAGAGTACTGTTCATCACATATATATATAGCCAATAAAATTCTCAACCTAGAACGACGTGCATGCCATGTAGTAAACCGATACGGAGGAAGTATAGTAAAAATGAGGTGATTTTACCGAGCGATCGGGGGGAGCATGGCCTATCATGCGGTCCCACATGTCATGATGTACCAAGGCGATGGGTGTGTCCCTCTTGAGGCAGAAGCAATACTACGTGGTTTGAGATGATGGCGAACCGAAGTGTGAAATAATGGTTGCTTCGTCCGTCTGGGAAGGTGCGGCATTGTGATTTGACGTCTCATTGCTCATTACTACTACTGGGCTGGTACGAGTGGGGTGCGTCCCCCCTACTGTTCTGCACTGTTATTTGGTGCTTGACACGTCGACCCGGTTGCTATATGTCCCACATGTCGGCGACAGGAAGTACAGAATTCATGAAAGGGAGCGTCGACGGAGGAGTATACTACAGAATACATGAAAGGGAGAGAGTTAGTTTTGGCAAAATCTGTTTTTACGGAGTACGTACCCACTAGGGTTTATAGGGCTCATCTAAAAAACATTCGTTTTTCCGTTTGATAAGTCTCAATTCTACTACTAGTAGTAGTACCATTACATGTTGGATTTCGAGGTGCATTAGATCACCCGACGCAAGCATTGTCAAGAGGAAACTAACCAATGCATGTAGAAGTTCATGGAAATTTAGTGGTCATGCATGCATTCATTCTAATTAATGCCTCGGTAAACATAACTTCTAGAGAAAAACGAGCATACTAATTACTTGTGCAAACAACGAAATTAATTGGACCACTCACCGTCTACCTTGGTTGGACAGAGTTTGAAATTGAGCCATAAACTGGAAAGGACGGAGTAGTAACTTTTGTCTCGATTACTATTTGTGGCCTTGTATAGATGCAAAATGTATTTTTTATAGTGGCCTTGTATAAGTAAATGGAGGGAGTACTAACCAAGGTACGAGGGAGTAGTAAAATTTTCTCCTCGTGTGGCGAGCGACCGCGCGCGTGGGCGAGGGAGCGGTCGTAAGGCGTACAGTAGTAGGACTACTACTACTACTACTCGTAAGCAAGCTTCACCTCATTCTGCGAGCCACCGTGCCCGTGGGTGGTGGAGACGGCGTACTAAGCAAGCTTCTCCTCGTTCTGCGAGTTGATGGGACACATCAAAAGTACTCTAGTGTATAGAGCCATGCCTCTAAGGTAGGCCCCACATCGTTTGCCTCTTTTTTTAGCATAACACGTCAAGTCGCAATTTGTTTGTTCACTCGTGGTAGACGATCCTCCCTCCACCTAGTGGTCAACCAGTACACGTGTCAAATTACCACGTGGGCTGCCTTTTCATACAGAAATGAGCTCCACCGTGTACCCGCGCGGGTGTGGTTGGGAAAGAGACGGGAGTACGTGCGCCGTGCGTGCACCTCTTCTCTTCGTGCACGTCCCCCACCTACGTGGTTGTGTGTGAGAGAGATACAAACCTAGACATAATGCGCCATCCATCCCCATGCCTCCGCCCAGTCCGACCACCAGTCACCACCACGCCCCACTCCTCCTCACCTTATCTCTCATCTTTCTCCCTCCATTTTTATATACAAGGGGCCACTATCAAAATTACAATTTGCAGATATACAAGGCCACTAACACTAGTCGATGCAATATTAATGGTGTTTGCTTCGTGGTACTAGCAAAGGAGGACATTAATTATCCCTTGCATGCATGCGGGAGTTTGTAAAAAATGCATCTTGATGTTCCGTGCAATGCACGGGCATCTTGCTAGTCCATGAAAACAACACATGGACAAATTCCATGGCGAATGAGGTATTTCAATCTGTTGGGAGGGGCTTTTTGGATCTTACCCGGGGTAGCCAAAATATTGGCGACCCTTTTGTCCACCGGTGCCTTTTCCACCGATGAACGAGGAATGGCTCGGGTGCTCATGCTGTCATGCATCCTCCAGCATGCACATTGGAGACGAGCTCGCACGAGATGTGTTTTTTTGTGCCACAACGCCGCCCGAGCCGCGCGCAGACCAACCGGTGAGCCGCAAATTACGCCATCCAACCGTAGCCGCACACATTAAGAGAGCAACTCAACCAACCGGACGAAAATCACGCAAACACGTAGACAAACTGATATTTCATATAAAAACGACGGAAATCATATAAAATACCGAATTTTCATACAAACATGACAGATTTCATTACATTCAAATGAACTATGTGGTGCTAGTTCTGGACAGCACAAGTATATAATACCTGGCCTAAATGGTCGACCGCTGATCGGTTTGTGTTCCTCATGTCCGGCAGCACGATCACCGGACTGCCGGGAGCCCATGAGGAATATGCTGCAGCGCAAAGGACGGCTCGCTTCCCCACTGCCCAACTGATATCATTGGCTGGTGCCGAAGATGATGGTGGCCGGCACCGGTTCGAGTTCATCACCGGCCACTACTTCACCATGGCCGGCACCGGCTCGAGTTCATCCTAACATTCCCCTCTTCCGTGGAGCCCATGCGGGGTCGACGAAGGTCCTCGCAACAAAAGGATCCGGCAAGACACCTGCTGTGTACGCCGGCGTCGCCGCCGCTGTGGTCTTCATGGGACCCAAGCGGCGGTGGCCTCTCGTGTTCTACTTCTCCTTGATGATGGCAGCGCACGCGGAGGCGCTGGCCACCGACTCGTCGCTCTCCACGCACCCGGCTTCTGTCGCTGCTAGCATGGCGCGGCCGCCGGCATGGGTGTCTCGGCCACAGAAATGGGAGACATGGTACGAGGCGGAAACATGGACGGCAGCAACGACGCCCGTGCGCCGCTCCTTTTCGAGATGGCCTGGAGCGGCGAGGTGTTGAACCGCGCGCCGGCTTGGGGCGGCAACTAGCTCCGTCGAGCGAGGGGAGGGAGGTGGATCAGTGAGCTGCATAGCTCGTATCCGGAAGGTTACCCAGCCGGCTTGGATGCGGAATAACTACTCTTCATAAGCCATTGTAAGAGTGGACAAAATGGTGGTGGAGATAGGGGAGCGGTGGAGGTGTGTGATTCTTGGCCGGAGTTTGGCCTCGTTTAAATAGGAGATTAAACAGGAGACTAAATAGACGGCGGATGGGAGGAGCTCGACCCGTGTTGCGTTTAATGCCGGCCTGGTCATGAACGAACATCTGTCCAGAGCGGGTTTCTCAGCTTCCACACGGGCGAGTTTCATGGAGGCGTTTGAATGCGATAAGGAGGCGTGTTCAGCCGGGCGTGCAACGAGTGGCGCCCTCGACTGTGACCTAGGACACCACGCCATTCTTCCACTAACGTGTGGGCTCTTTGGGTACATGGCCTACATGTCAGTGACCCAACGCAGGCATCACACAGCAGAGGAACCTTTGGTGGGCCAGGGCGGTCAGAAGCGGGCATTTCATAAACCGATGATTGTTCATTGAGTGTGATATCATCTTTTTCATGTAGATAATACTACTATGTTGATAGCCCGTTCGATACGTTGTGATTCATAAAGACCGCTGCAAACACCAATGTTCTTCCTATCACAGATAAGATTGATTAATACCAGTAATAATCCATGTCCTTAACAAAGGGTGCATGCACGTATAGGTTGAGCGTGTGTCTTGCGTCGTGTGCTGTGTGCATGCAGGCATGCGAGTGTTGTGTGCGTGCAACGGTATGTTTCAGTGTTGCATGCATGGGTGCGTACGTGCGTGTGTTCGTGAGTGCATGTGTATGTGTCAGTGTTGCACGCCAGCATGCGTGCGTGTGTATGTTATGTGTACGTGTCAGTGTTGCACGCCTGCAAGCGTGCATGTCTAGCGTGCGTGCATGTGTACGTGCGGGGTGAGGCTACACGTCAGTCGACTGACTGTTTCATCTCTGGTCATAAGATTTTCCGGCCGTTGGATACGAAATCAAGGGCCTCCAGTTTATCATCAAACTCCACCCCCCTGAGCCACCAGCCACCACCGGCAGAACCGCCAGCCCCCGCCGCCCGCAGCCAGCCCACGCCGCCACGCCGCCCC
>NC_041391.1:668292799-668295948 GCF_002162155.2 Triticum dicoccoides | reverse complement strand
GGCGATCCCCACCCCACCGCCCAATCAACACCCCCCAACCGCTGGAGACTGCCAACGAGAGGTCTCACAACTTCGAATACCCACCGACCACTAATTTATTACCGTTTCTGTCCTTCATATACGCGCTGACAAGTTGGCCCTATGGTAATGTGTTCTGCTGAATGTGGACCGTTTGACTGGTCAATTGATCGTGTTATCAACAAATTATGGAGCTGTATGGTGAGCTAGTGACTGTATGATCACCCTAAAATGTACTCGTATTTTATTAACACATGTAGGATCGAAAGTATGTCTAGATATGGGGTGATTAGACTACTTGACCAAATAAAAACTTATCCTTTTCCCAATTTTAGTCTTTGGCAGATTTTAGCTATCGTAGCACAAGTCAAGCAATCTTAACACAATTCAAGCAAGCATGCAAAGAGTATATGAGAAGCGGAAAGTAAAGCATGCAACTTGCAAGAATGTAAAGGGAAGGTTTTGGAGAATTCAAACGCAATTTGGAGAAACGGTGATTTTTTAGCCATGGTTCCGATAGGTGGTGCTATCGTACATCCACATTGATGGAGACTTCAACCCACGAAGGGTAACGGTTGCGCGAGTCCACGGAGGGCTCCACCCACGAAGGTCCATGAAGAAGCAACCTTGTCTATCCCACCATGGCCGTCGCCCACCAAGGACTTGCCTCACTAGCGGTAGATCTTCACGAAGTAGGAGATCTCCTTGCCCTTACAAACTCCTTGGTTCAACTCCACAATCTTGTCGGAGGCTCCCAAGTGACACATAGCCAATCTAGGAGACACCACTCTCCAATAAGTAACAAATGGTGTGTTGATGATGAACTCCTTGCTCTTGTGCTTCAACTGATAGTCTCCCCAACACTCAACTCTCTCTCACAGGATTTGGATTTGGTGGAAAGAAGATTTGAGTGGAAAGCAACTTGGGGAAGGCTAGAGATCAAGATTCATATGGTAGAAATGGAATATCTTGGCCTCAACACATGAGTAGGTGGTTCTCTCTCAGAAACAACAAGTTGGAAGTGTAGGTTTGTTCTGATGGCTCTCTCCACGAATGAAGAGGAGGTGGAGGGGTATATATATCCTCCACACAAAACCTAACCGTTACACACAACTTCCCAAACTCGGTGGGACCTAATTGGTAAACCCGGTCAAACCGATTCAGCAAATCTAGTGACCGTTAGGATTTTCGGCGGGACCGACATGCAACTTGGTAGGACCGATATGGTTAGGGTTAGGGCATAACGTAATCTTGGTGAGACCAATTACACAAACTCGGCGAGACCGATTTTGGTAATAAGCTAACAAGAGAGTTGGTCAGGTAAACTCGGTGGGACCGATTCGCTCATTTCGGTGGGACCGAAATGTTACGAAAAGGAAACATGGAGTTTACATTGCAATCTCAGTGGGACCGACCGCTCATCTCGGTGGTACCAAAACGTTACGAAGGGAAACAGTGAGATTACAACCCCATCTCGATGAGATCGAGATCCCTATTGGTGAGACCGATTTGCCTAGGGTTTGTGGCAGTGGCTATGACATCTGAACTCAGTGGCGCCGGGTAGAAAGAATCGGTGGGGCTGAGTTTGACTTTTGGGTTTAGGTCATATGTGGATATGGGAAAGTAGTTGAGGGTTTTGGAGCATATCACTAAGCAATGTGGAGCAAGAAACTCATTAAGCAACACCTCATCCCTCCTTGATAGTACTGGCTTTTCCTATAGACTCAATGTGATCTTGGATCACTAAAATATAAAATGTAGAGTCTTGAGCTTTTGAACTTGAGCCAATCCTTTTCTCCTTAGCATTTTGAGGGATCCACTTTTCTCATCCATGCCATGCCATTCATTGAGCTTTTCCTGAAATATTCATCTTGGAATGATGTTAGCTCAATGAGCTATATGTTGTTAGGAATTACCAAAACCACCTAGGGATAGTTGCACTTTCAACATAGTACAGACTCAAACTACCATTTTTTCTTTCATATACGGGATGACAGGTGGGCCCCACGGTTACGATCCCCAATGGTGCAACACTAGTTGCGCCACGTGGAACGTTTGACTGGTCAATTGATTGTGTCATCAACAAAATACGGAGTTGTACGGGTGAGCTAGTGACCGTATAATCATGACATGTATTTGTTTAACACGGTACAGACGCAAGGGCTCATATATACGCGCAAGCACTCACCGCTATAAGCGCACACATGCGAACCCTACCCCTATGAGCACCTTCGAGAGAGTGGGCCAGCATATATGATCTTGAGATTTGACGAAGTCACAATAGGTGCCTCGTAGTCGAGTGTAATGTCTCCTCCCACTGAACGTGCATTGGCAGAAAATAATGAAATTAGTACAAGATAAATGCGAGCACCGTGACATTAACATTGGTGGGCTCAAGAAACCACTGTCCTCCTAACCATCCAACCACATGTTGGTTAGCACGACAAAATGTATGTGGTGACCATGATGAGCTTATTCTGAAGTCCAGTGACCATATCGTGCTTTCACTTCAAATACAATGATCGTAAGTGTCGTCAACAAAATACGGAGCACGCACCAAATGCAATGTCTGTCAGTGTCATCAACAAAATATGGAGACGTATCGTGAGCTAGATACCATTGTACTATTGTATATGCTTATTTTCTTAGTGGCCGATCGCGTGTGTGGTGTGGTGGGCACGTCACTTCTAGTTGTGGTGGGTCAACATGAAGACTCATGGGTTGGTTCCATCTTGCGCCACATATAGGCTGGACCGAGACGTGTTATACGAAGACCCATGTGGAGGACTCGGCATACAACACGAAGCTACCAGAGTCGCGGAGGACTCTATCCCCACTGGTGATAAGCCGACTATATATGATTTGTAACCCTAGGCTCCCAGTATGTTATACAAGCTTGGGGCCTAGTTCATCGATAGTATACACACATGCACAATGCCTGGTATTCACGTGTACTTTGTACGCACCCCTATCACTAATGTACAGTACCAGGAGTAGGCTCTTTCTTCAACTGCAAGGGTCCGATCCGAACTAGGGTAATACTTTGCCTCGTATTACCATCCAGCCTAACAGCCAGGGATATCCTACCAAATGATATGATGAAATCATATCTGGCAACTACTAAGAGAGAG
>NC_041391.1:668269737-668292307 GCF_002162155.2 Triticum dicoccoides | reverse complement strand
GGGGGGGGGGGCAATGTGTGCGAGAGAGGCCTAAAGATAATGTGCGTGCGGGAGATATGTAGGCACATATATGTGCGTATAGAGGGCTAGTAGAGACCGTGCGTGTGTATATATGAATGTGAGAGAAATATTGTTTTCCAACTGAGATTAGTGAAAAGAGTGGTACATAGTAGTCAGAAAGAGAGAGAGAGAAACAAAGAGAGCATGTGCGTGAGACACCTCGACACCCTGAGAGAGATTGTGAGCATGTGTGAAAGAGAAATGCCGATGCATACAAAGTGTGTGCACTTATGCGTTAGATAGAGAGATATATAACGCGTTTGTGAGAACGGGCCGAGGCATAGTGCATCTACGTGTAAAAGGCGGTTCTACGCATTGAATTAAAATATAAATGTCATTATTATTTTGGATGAGATATTGAATTTTGCCAATTGCGTATGGACGAAATCGGTCTACCAGACACCCATATTCTATTGAATTCTAGATGTGCATGTGTTTATTTCATATTTATCGATCCATAGAGTGAGAGCAGTTTGAAATACAGGCAATGGATGCTTTTGCAATTCATATATAAACATTAATTAGTGCACTCCATGTTGTTAGTGTGAAGCACTTTATACATTTGTAACTTGCATGGATACATTCCAAATTGCTAGCTACGAATAGAATACATGTCGAATTCAATGTAAAGGGGGTTTCGAAGATTTGAATTCATAGGAAGAGCATTCATCTATTTGAACCCGATATAATGGCATTTGTAAATCAGATGTAAAAGGGGGCATCAATCTTTGTTGTGAGTTTGAACATGTTATATATGTTCATATGCATATTTAACTTTTTTTTGCATCCAAGGAGATTATATTTGGAACCATGCATGAACTGAGGTAAGTTCCATATTTTGTAATATATACTAGTGTACAATGTATATCCAAATGTACCCTCCATTCCAAAATAATCGTAGCTTCAGGATTTTCAAGAGTAAAGATTTGTGAAGTTTGACAAATCCTGAAAGTTCAATTCAAGAGAACCGAAAACGTTAATGCTTCTGCTCCCAAATATTGAACGAAGCGCCAAATAGGCCTCTAGTGACCCGAAATCATGCGAGACTAATGTTTGGTGGTAGGAAATTACTGTCCTGGCTCTAGCCCGTGTAGCCTATTGGCCCGATGTCCAAAGGTCTAAACCAGGGTAGGTTTGTAACTTCACCAAGACGCGAGTCTCAACTGCCTCCGAGAAGCATTCATACGCCGTGGGCGCCTAAACACCCATGCGCTCGGCCGAAATCTATCCCGCCAACATTTGGGACACCAGACATGACTGTCCTACCCCGAACCCGCAATATGTCCGAAATTTTAGATGGGGGCAAAGTTTGTAACTTTCCCCAAATTTCAAACAAGCGCGTCTCAAACCGAAACATTATTCCCCCTTAGTTCCCCGCCTCCCTCCGTTTCCCCATTCATACTCCATGGGCGCGAAAATGCTCTCTCCACCAGCCGCGAAACCCCAGCCTCCTCCATCCTCCACTCCATAGCGCCCAATCCACCGCCGCCCTCCTCCATAACGCTGGAGCCGGTACCCCAACGTCGTCGTCCAATGCAACCGCAACCGCAACGCCCTCAAGGACTTATCAGTTGAAGCCGAGGGAGAGCTACCTCCATGACACCGACGCCGACGTGCGCCATACCAGAACCACTCCGACCACGCCGTCCTGTGCCTCACTGCTGCGGCTCCACTGCCGCAACCGTCCACTGCACCGGAGCTGTTCCCGCTACGCCGTCGTTCACCGCCTCGGATATGCTTCCCCGCTGCCGACAGACGGCCACCGCACCACACTCAACAACTTGGCCATGGGTTCATCCAAGGCTGCACCGTCCTCCACAACTTCTGGTTTCCGGCGAACCACAAGAAGATTCTTGGAAAAATAGAAGGAGGACACAACACTGCCAGCAGAAAGAGGTACTCCTCTTCCCTTATTCATGCAAATCTTACGTCTCCGCTCACACCGTATTCATCCCACGAAAGAAACTATTTGAGCGCTTCTTACTACATCTTCTTCGTGATACTAAATGAACAAGGTTTCCTCCCATTTACTATTTCACCTTTGCTAGAGGTCAGTAGCCCGCCTTGATTTCAATTCAGGGTCAGTCGAAACGCAACTAAAAGAAGCAGCACCCGCTTAGGCGCGCGGAGCACCTAGTCCGCCTGTTCCCCAGCGAAGCGGCGCATCGGTGTCTATCATAGGGGTGTGGGGCGCAGGAGCTGCTTGCGCCCGATCTGGAGGTCGGCGGAGCTTGAATGGATGGTCGGGGGGCGGTACGGTGAGGTCGAGGGGAGGGTGCAGGCAGGGGAGGAATACTAGGCTGATGGTCGCTGGCGTTTCGAGGAAGATCGTCAACACTGACTGGCTGGAGGTAGATGAAGGCGATCTGCCCGTTCTTTGTACATCGGACGGTGCAGAAAAAATGGGCTGACCTATTTGCTTTCAGTCGACTGTTATTTTCATGGAATCTTGTAGTAATTTAGTGTACCATGCATGTTGTAGAGCTATCATATGTCTCCCGTCATTTATTTCTCACCGACCTGCTATTTGCTACCTTAATTTACACTGAACTAATTGTGCACACACTTCACCCATACTCACACTATTGTTTTTTATGCATGGTTATTTCAGACTCTGACGCAGTGTTGATGAATGTAGAAAAGAAAATACAGAAGTCTCTCCAGTGTAATTTGAAGATAAGTAGTAAGCGTTTCAGCGCTCTAATGGGTGCAGTGTCAGCAGTTGGGGACAAGAAACGTAGCTCTGCAGTTGATGATCTCAATTGCCACACACAACCATCCCAGGTGCTTGCCTTAACTTTGCGCTATCAAATGTGGTTGCATGTTGCATATGGTGTCTAGCTTGTATTGCTTCCAATTTGGTTAAATTGCATCTGCTTACTTTACACATTATACCTTTGATAATGACATGCCTTCCTCTTTTTGATACATACTACATATGTCTATTAACCATGTTCGTACATCAAAGTAATGCTCTTTTGTATCCCTCGTCAATCACTTATGATGAGACAGTCACCTGAGTGGGTTACTGTGAGATGCCCTACTTGTTTAAAGAGTGCAGTGTCATCCTTCGCACATGATTCTCAAGAAACAGCAAGGCTAAATGAAGATAGTCAACGTAGCTCTCTAGTTGATCACCGCAATTCCCCCACACCACCATCGCAGGTGCTTGCTCTTACTTGGCAGTGTGATATGTGGTTGCATGTTGCATATGGTGTCTACCTTGTAATGCTTCTAATTAGGGTAAATTGCATCTACTTAGTTAACACATTATACCTGTGAATATGACATGCCTTCCTGTTTTTGGTACATACTACGTCTTTCTATTAACCATGTTCTTAGATCAAACTACTTTTCTTGTGTATCCCTCATCAATGCTCCTAATTTGTTAAATTGCATATCCTTAGCTTACACATTATACATGTGAATATGACACGCCTTCCTGTTTTTGGTACATAGTACATCTGCCTATCACACCATGGTCTTACATCAAACTACTATTCTTGTGTATCCTGCAGCTATCGCTTATGATGAGACAGTCATGCGCGTGGGTTAATATGAGATGCAATACACTTATAAAGAATGCAATTTCATCCTCTACACATGATTCTCAAGAAACAACAAGCTTAAATGAAGATATTGAACGTAGCTTTGTACCTGAAGACCACACTTCCCCTACACCACCATCACAGGTGCTTGCTCTAACTTCGCAGTGTGATATGTTGTTTCATGTTGCATACAGTGTCTAGCTTGTAATGCTTCTAATTAGGGTAAATTGCATCTGCTTAGTTTACACACTATACCTGTGAATATGACATGCCTTCCTATTTTTGGTACACACTACATCTATGTGTTAACCTTGTTCTTACATGAAACTACCTCTCTTCTGTATCCTGCATCAATCACTTACGATGAGTCACCTTTATTAGTTGCATATTGCATATTATTTCTAGCCTGTTGCCATGTATTACTTCTAATTTGGTCAAATACATTTGTTAGGGCACCCTTTTAATTTGGCAGAGTGATATTGGTTTCATCTTTCATATCGTTTCTAGCTTGCATCGATTCTAACAAGGTCAAGCACCTTGTGCTTAGTTTACACTTTATACATCATACATGTCAATATGTCATGCCGTCCTATTTTTCATACATATTTCATCCTTCTATCATGCGGCTGCCTTACATGAAAGTAGTGTTTGTCAGTATCATGCATCAGCGAGTTCTGAAGAGCAAATTTTATTCCTTTTTCTTGTGGGTTTGACTTGATAAGGCAAAATCAAGAAAGAGGAAGGAAAAGAGTAAGGAAGGCGATGATGGTGGTCCTCTGCAGCAACGTAAACGGAGCATCTGTACCGATTCTCCTTGTACTGATAGTGCATTACAAGGTCCAAGTCTCTGCTCCCCTAGTCCACCATCCAAGGTGCTTGCTCTAAGTTGGCAGTGTGATATCTGGTTGCATGTTGCATATGGTGTCTAGCTCATATTTCTCCTAATTAGTGTAAACTGCATCATAGCTTACACATGATACATGTGAATATGACATGCTTTCCTGTTTTTGGTACATACTATATATGTCTATCACACCATGTTCTTACATGAAACTACTCTTCTTGTGTATCTTGCATCAGTCACTTATGATGGGACACCTTTAAGTTGGCAGTGTGATATTTGTTTGCATCTTGAATATGATTTCTAGCATGTATTGCTTCTAGTTTGATGAACGCCACCTATGACGAGACAATTTTAACTTGGCAGAGTGATATTGATTGCACCTTCCATATGGTGTCTTGCTGTGTTTCTAATTTGTTGAAGTGCCTTCTTCTTAGTTACCACATCATAGGTGTGAATATGTCAAGCCGTCCATTTTTTCGTACATATTCCATCCTCGTATCATGACGTTGCCTTTCATTAGAGTAGTGTTCATCAGTATCATGCATGAATGAGTTCTGAAGAGCGAATTATATTCCTTTTTCTTGTCAGTATGAGCTCACAATGAAAATTCAATAAAGTTGAAGGAAATTGGCAAGGCATTGGATGATGGTGGTCCTTCCGAGCAACTGAAACGGAGGTTCTCTACAGATTCTACTCCACCATCCTCCCAACAAGATTTGCAAGACAACGCAAGGCTAGACAGTCAACGTAGCTGTGTAGATGAAGAGAATATCTCCCCTACTCCACCATCACAGGTGTTTTCTCTAACTTGGCACTATTATATGTGGTTGCATGTTGCATATGATGTCTAGGTTGTATTGCTTCTAACTTTGTTGAATTGCATCTACTTACTTTACACATAATGCCTGTGAATATGACATGTGTTCCTGTTTCTACATCAGACTACTATTCTTGCATATCCCGCATCAGACACTTATGATAAGGCACCTTTAAGTCGCTATTGTGATATTGGTTGTGTCTTGCATATGATTTCTAGCATGTAATGCTTCTAATTTGTTGAAACGCCATACAGTTTGAACTTGGCAGAGTGATATTGGTTGCATCTTTCATATGGTGTCTAGCTTGCAGTGCTTCTAATTTGTTGAAATGCATTCTTCTTAGTTACCACATCATAGGTGTGAATATGTCACACCAACCTGTTTTTCATACATATTCCATCCTCGCGTCATGTGTTTGACTTTCATCCGAGTAGTGTTCGTCAGTATCATGCATGAATGAGTTCTGAAGAGCGAATTTTATTCCTTTTTCTTATCAGTTTGACTTCACAATGCACAATCATTACAGCTGAAGGAAATTAGTCCGACAGTGGATGATGGTGGTCCTTCAGAGCAACTCAAACAGGGGGTCTCTATAGATTCTACTCTGCCATCCTCGCAACAAGATTCGCAAGACAACACAAGGCTGGACAGTCAACGTAGCTGTGTAGATGATGAGCACATCTCCCCTACTCCACCATCACAGGTGCTTGCTCTAACTTGGCACTATTATATGTGGTTGCATGTCGCGCATGATGTCTAGCTTGTATTGCTTCTAACTTGAATTGCATCTGCTTACTTTACACATAATGCCTGTGAATATGACACGTGTTCCTGTTTCTAGAACATACGTGTACATGATGAGCACATCTCCCCTACTCCACCATCACAGGTGCTTACTGTTTTTTCATACATATTCCATCCTCCTATCGTACGTGTGAATATGAAACACTGTCTTTTTTTATATATATTCCATCCACCTATCATGCACTTGCCTTACATCAAAGTAGTGTTTGTCTGTATCATGCATCAACCAGTTATGCAGAGCTAATTTTATTCATCTTCTTGTGGTTTTGACTTCATAAGGCAATATCAGAAAATAGGAAGGAAAAGAGTAAGCTAGGGGATGTTGGTGGTCCTCCGCACCGACACAAACAGAGACTCTCTATATTTGCCACTGCTACTACTAATGAAGTTGAAGTCCCAAGTCTACATTATGAGTTCATCTCCCGTACTCCACCATCGCAGGTGCTTGCTCTAAGTTGATAGTGTGATAATTGGTTTCATGTTGCATATGTTGTCTAGCATGTATTTCTTCTATTTTGATTAAATTGCACCTGCTGAGTTTATACGTTATACATGTGCATATGACATGGCTTTCTGTGTCTAGAATACACTTCATCTATCTATCATACCATGTTCTTACATCAAAGTACTGTTGTTGTGTATCCCGCATCAGTCACTCATGATTGGACGGTTTTAACATGGCAGTTTGGTAGTGGTTGCATCTTGCATTGATTTCTATGTTGTACTGCTTCTAATTTTTCGAATTGCCACTTATGACAAGACACTTTTAACTTGGTAGAGTAATATTGGTTGCATCTTTCATATGGTGTCTAGCTTGCATTACTTCTATTTTCTTGAAAATCCTTCTGCTTAGTTTGCACATCGTAGCTGTGAATATGTCATGCCATCCTATTTTTCTTACATATTCCATCGTCATACGGTTGTCTTACATCAAAGTATTGCTTGTTTGTATCATGCATCAATGAGTTTTGAAGATTGATTTTATTCTTTTGTGTTGTGGGTAAAGCTTGACATGGCAAAGTCAAAAAAGAGCAAGGAAAATAATATAGTAGGGAGTGCTGTCACTCGTCGGGTGAAACGGAAAAGGATCTGCCGTCGAGATTCTGCTGGTACTTATAGTGCAGTAGAAAGTCCAAGTCCACCGGCTAAATCTACAAACACAGTATCACCTGCTCCACCAGCTGCAGCATCCGCTTCAATTGTACTCGCATCTGAACCAGTTACTCATTCGTTTGCTCCGGAACTGGCCAGTTCCCAAGCTGCCTTCACACCTAACACTACTTCCAAAGCACTGGTGACACAACAAGACTTGGCAAGATCAGATGAACCTCATGAGCATCAACACCAAGACGGTACCTGACCGAGTCAAGTTGCAGTTGCATGCTCCTTTATATGTACTCTCACAGTTTGATGTACACTAACACTTTCCATATTCGTTGTTGAACTAACACCACGGCGCAAGCAGAAACTGACATAAGGGATAATGCTTGACAGATTAACAAAATCTAAAGGAGGAAGAATGGAGATCCATTTTGAGGCAGGTTTAAAAAGGCCACGTGATGCTACAGAGTCAGCCAAGTTAGTATTAGAGGCAGCCGTTGCCGTTAGGTTTCATGCATGTATCCTCCCAATGTGGATCCAGTACAGGAATGAGAAAGACAATACCCAGTTTAACACCTTCCTTGACCATTTATCTGTAAGTAATGTTATTCATCGCAATTAGTAATATTTTCTTGCTCTGTCCCATACTTTCTTGCTTCCTCCTAATAAGACTCACATTCTTTTTTCAACAGATGAGGTTCAAGTTGGATTTGAAAGATGATGCAACTAAACAAGCATGCACTCATGTTTTTCAGTCTGCTCTGCGCCAGTATCGGTACCACCTTAGAAAATCTCACATTGAAGGCAAGGCTCACAATGAAATCGCCCAAACATCTCCAGTGGAATATGTTACAGATGAATACTAGACAACCCTCATTAAACACTGGTTTGATCCAAAGTATCAGGAAGGCTATATGTACTTTATCAGACCACATATTCAACTTGTATTTATGTATGTGCCTTACAAGTGTATCTTCTTCTAGGCTAATAGTTTGAAGAAAAAAACCAACCGTTCTGAAGTGAAATTCCAATAGACAACAGGATCTCGTAGCTATATTGCACACTACGAGGCTCTTGTAAATAGCTGCTACTTCCTTCTTTTTTTGTTCCATATTATCGTATCTATATTGACTTGTTCCAAATACAGAGGAAAGCCCGTGCGGACCAAAATGAACCTGAACCGAATTCAGTTCAAATCTTCAAGGATTAGCACACCAGCAAGATGAAGGGCATGATCACACCAGTTCAAGCCGCTGTTGTAAGTCCTTACTCCTCCTGCCTTGAACTGATTGGTACTGTGATGTGTTCATTTAACTACCTGGTTTGCATCCAATGTCAGTTACTCTATTCGGTTTTATACACAGTTGTCTTAACGTATCATTTCACCTTACATGGTTTAAAAGAGATGAAGGATATTCTTTTGGTCTTGATCTGTAATCTAGTTGTTTTGTTCAGGTGTGCACACAATGATAAAATAGCCTGTTTGTTTTATATCTGTTTGCCCATGATATGAATGATGTCATACTATGTTCATCCTACTTTAAACCATGTCTCTTTATCCTTAGATGTCAATAAATGTGAGGAAATAGATAATACAGTAGGCATGCTACATGGACATATGTTCTGAAAGTGATTTTATTATGTAGTTGGCACTAGAATACATGTTAATGTATTACAGTAGTTCCCCAAAATAAGTTATGTATAAACGTTTAACCTAGTTTGTTTGTTTTTGTCTCATTACTAACTTATCTGGTACACTAATCTACAACTTCAAACTTTCAGGAAGCTATTGAACAAATGATTGAACAACCACAACCACCTGAAGGTGACGAGGCTACCACAGGCACAATGTCACCTCTTGCTGCAGTGCGTCAGTATCTCCCCACTAATAGTGCAAAAAGCAGCTTCCTACGTAATTCTGGGTTGGTTGTCAAGGTAACCTCGTTCAAATCACCTACTGAACAAAATCTTCGTGCTAGATAGAGTGATATATCTATGCTCCAGACACAAGTCCAATCCCTAATGGATGTTGTTTTTGAAACAAGAATAGTGGTTGAGAAATGTCGTCAAGATATGAATTATTTTGAAACCAGACTATCAGACATTCGCTTTGTTGTTCAAGAGCAATGGCGGAAAAAAGGTGGAGATCGTGCTGCACCATCAGATTCTACAGCCTGAAACACTAGCACTCAGGTTAAATGATCTGTGCTCTATACATTTGATGGTGCTTTTATCTGGAAGGACTGTAAACTTTATGCCAACAGGCCTTTTGTTGTATGGTTGGAATTTATTTTGTTGTGATACAACATTTATGATGCTGCCACAGGCTACAGTAATTACGACGCTATTTTTGTATAGTGTAGGTTTATCTTAGTAATGTATTCGGCCGAAAGCTTCGTAGGAGCCCAACATGCCAACATTCGTCGGGCCCATTCCAATTTGGCTAAAAGCGATTACGGGCCGAAATTGGCATGTAGCCCACTATAAATATCTGGGCCTAAATCAGCATAAGCTTTCATATTTTTCTGGTAGGCCTGTGCCCATAGTGGGCCTTTAACAGGCCTAAAAATAATTTGGGCCCTCAGTAAAAATAGGCCGTTTACAGGTGTAAATATCTCGAGCCCGTAAAAAACATGGGCCTTTAATAGACCGAAAGTGAGATTGGGCCCTGATTGTGCCAAATAACCCACTGGTCTTAGTAGGCCGAAATGGTGGCCCATTTACGATGCGGATCTTTGACAGGTCAGAATTCGGATGGGCCGTAAATGCGCCGACCAAATAAACGGGCCTTTAACAGGTCGAAACTTCGGTCGGGCTAGATTATCGTCATTTTTATATGGGCCGTTAATGGGCCCGGTATGACGTTGGGCCACATATGGCCCATGGTTTTCGTCCGGCGTTAACAGGCCGAAAATGACAACAGGCCGAAAGTGGCCCAAATTATAGTGGGCCTCTAACAGGATGAATGTCAGACATGGACGAATATGACCCAAATCCTTCACGGTCGTTTATGGGCCAAAAGTTTTGATCGCCTCTAAATGGGCCCAAATGAAGCAGGACCTTTAACAGGCCAGAAATACACCGGGCTGTAATTCGGCCCAATTACTTAGCAGACTGTTAACGGGCCAGAAGTGACCATGGTCCGCACTGATGAAAAGTTTAGGACAGGTCGTTGACGGGCCGATTTGACAGAGAATGTTGGGCCATTAGTTGGGCCGGCCCATTATGGTCTGCAGAATCTTGTGGGCCTTTAGCTGGGCCGGCCCATTGTGGTCCGCAAAATCTTGTGGGCCTTTAGCTGGGTCGGCCCATTATGGTCTGCAAAATTGTTTGGGACTTTAGCTGGGCCGGCCCATTATGGTCCGCTAAATTTTGTGGGCCTTTCGCTGGGCCGGCCCATTATGGTCTGCAAAATCTTGTGGGCCTTTAACTGGGCCGGCCCATTATGGTCCGCTGAATCTTATGGGCCTTCGGTTGGGCCGGCCCATTTAAACTTTGTGGGCCACTTTTGGGCCAGTCAACGTGTCAACAAATCATACGCCCATCTCGACCGTTGGATGAGTGACACCTGTGCCAACGCGGAGCTGACGCGTGGATCCGTCAGCCAATGAGAATTTTACACGTGGAAAATCGGCATTGGTCATGGCTGTTAGCGGGTTATCGGATCCAAAAAACGGACCCGATTGGTTAACGGCGGTTAACGGCGTCCCGTTACGATGGATGCCACGTGTCGGTCACCCTTGACGAAAGCACTTCTATGACACACGATTTATCGTCATGGAAGTGGACACTTCCATGATGATAATTTTGGTAATGTCATGGAACACTTCTACGACAGCACATGTATGACTATCTTGATTCTGTCATAAATTTGTCATGGATATACATGCATGACAGAAAACGTGACCTACTGTGACAAACATGTATCATCACGGAAGTGTATTTTTTTGTAGTGATTTAATGCGTAGCTTAGGTGTCTTCTTACTTTATTGGGGACAGGAAACAGGCCCGTCCCGTCTGTCGCCGCTCCTCCTCGCCTCGACACGCGCCCTAGCCAGCGATGCATGCGGCGCCATGTAGGCAGGCAAGCAGCTGAGGTGGCGTGGTGGTGGAGCCATCACGAAGATCTGCATGCCACCACGTAGGCATGTGCTGAGTTGGCCTGGAAGCTGCATGTTGCCACGCAGGCGCCTGCCCAGCTGGTTAGGCTGGCAGCTGCATGTGAATGGCGGTGGAGACTGGGTTGGTGCAGGCCTGGCAGTGGCCCCGCTGACGCCTTTGGCAAGGGCCTTGCCCGGTGGCCCGGCAAGGGTCTTGCGGTGGTGCGCTGTCGTCCCCGAAAAGGATCTTGCCGGGGGTCTTGCGGGTTTACTCGGCAAGGATCTTGTCGATGACCGTTGCCTTCGAATCCTCATCTGATCTTGAATATTCCTTGTCTTCACAAAGATCTACATGCTACCATGGAGGTACCTCCCTAGCTCTGGCCCAACGTAGTTGATGGTGTTGGAGACCGTGGGTTCGAGGGTGGCTCACTCCGCTTGTGTGGACGAGCCGCCCCAGCAAGGGCCTTGCCGGGGCTGCCCCGGCAAGGGTCCTGCCGTGGAAAGCTGCTTCATCCATCTGCTCTATGTGGCCTCGGTCTTTGGCATTGCTTTGATCATCTTGTGGTTTCGCCTCCCCCCTCTTGCCCTGCTAAGTGTGGCTTCGGCCCGTGGCTCTGACTGCCCGCGCACAAGTAAGGGGTACAAAAGAGTGCCCCTACTTTAGTACACGACAGGAGCCCCCGGGCCTGGGCCACACAAAGGCGCAACGCGTTGTTGGGCCAGGCCCAAAATGGTGCGCGAGCAGGCGGGGCGGTTTTCACCGTAGTAACTTTCCATCTGATGTGCTTCCCCATGACCTGCGTGATGTGGGGGGGGGGTCACGCCTGACATGGGGGACATGCGCGGGGTAGTTTCCGCATGCATGCGTCATATCGCAGTTAATGGGAAAGGAGGTGGCCCGCGCCTTCCCCATCAAAGGGAATAACCGCGGGCGCTGCTCACTTTACCCCTTCCCTGCGTCTTTTCCAATCTCAGAACCGCCGCTCCCTTTCTTCCTCCTTCTCGAGCCCCCCGTCTTTATCCACCGTTGCTGCGCTTCCATCATCCTCTGCCCTCTTGCTTCTCGCAGCCGCCATGGTGCCCAAATCCACCAAAGGCAAGGGAGTGGCCAAAGATGGCGGGGCGACAGAGAAGCCAGAGAGCGAGCTGGTGGCGCGACGGGCGCAGTTTGCCTACTTTCCCTCGACGATCGATGTGTTCGAGCTCCGAGAGTCCTTCAAATCTCTGTGGGGGGTGAAGACAGGGGGAGAAACGACAGGGCATCTAGCCACGCGCGTCATCCCCGCCAACTGTGCCGAGGCCGCGCCAAATCGGTACCCCTTCTTTGTCAACTATTTCTCCTGCGGGCTCTGTCCCCCCTTCTCCGATTTCTTCAACGACGTTATGCACACCTATGGCTTCTGCCGTCTGGATTTCACTCCGAATGCCGTGGCGTGCCTGGCTCTCTTCGTGCACCTCTGGGAAGGCTTCGCCGGGGTGCACCCAACACGGCGCTCTTCCAGCACTACTTCTCCCCTCGGATCCAAGCGGGGGGCGCCATCTCCGGTTGCGTTGCCTGGATTCCGAAGATCAAGGGGACGTACCCGGAGGGAGCCATGAAGGAGAGGTGGGAAGAGTGGCAGGGCCGGTGGTGCTGGATTGAGGAGGAGGACCCGCCAGCATTCTGCGAGGT
This sequence comes from Triticum dicoccoides, assembly GCF_002162155.2. Classification (NCBI taxonomy): domain Eukaryota; kingdom Viridiplantae; phylum Streptophyta; class Magnoliopsida; order Poales; family Poaceae; genus Triticum; species Triticum dicoccoides. The sequence goes on along the minus strand of NC_041391.1, from coordinate 668,279,357 downwards.
TTGCCGGGAGCCGCGGTCAACGGAAACGACTGGGGCGACATCGATGCCGATGACGAGAAGCTCACGATTGCCACCACAAGGATTCTTTGGCTCACCAAGGCTGGGCTCACCCTCAAAATGATCGGGGCGGACTTCATCCGCCACCGAATCGCTCCTCTACCGAACAAGGGGAGGCCGGCCTGGCTTTTTACGAATGTTGCTGATGTTATGAGGCTCTGCCCCGGCCTCGACCAGAACCTGACGGTGGTGAGGCACGCCCATCTCTGCCAATGGATCTTCCAGCTTGATGTCAAAGATGACGGCGAGGATGAGCGGTCCGGCAAGGCTGCAAGGGCTGCCGCGAGGGCCAGCAAGGTTGCCAAAGAGCCCGTTTTCAAGTTACCGATAGGAGTGGTCCCGCTGTGCAACAATTCTCGCCGGTCCGACATCATCGACATGATGCTGGACTTCATGCGCATGGTCTTGACCCAAGCTGGGTCGAGCCGGACGAGCTCCAGGTGCAGGAATTATTCGACACCTTGCACGAGGGGTACGTCACCGCCGAGCCGCGGCTCATCCAGGATACCTCCCAGGCAGAGCTGGACTACATCATCGCCAGGGTGGCAGAGGCGGAGCTCGCCAAGGAGGTCGAAGCGCCGGCGGTGTGGAGGACAAGGCCGCGACAGAAGCGGAGGAAGAAGAGCTTGGCCAGTGGGCGGCGGCCGCTGGGGTGGCCAGCGGCGCCGGCACCGAGGCTCCCCTCGTCGAGCACGTGGTCGACGAGTCATTGTCGGAGGAGGCCGAGGGGGAGGAGACCACGACCTCCAACCCCCCAGTCACTGGAAGGGGGCGAGTCCTGCGGCGAGCCACCTCCGGCGAGCCGGTCCGTCCCGGCCGGGCCGTGCAGCTGCGGCAGGCGTAGGAGATGTCTGTGCGCCAGACAAGGGCTGCGGCGACGAAGAAGGCGGTGAAGGCCGTGGCGGCGAAGAATAAGGCATCCGCTTCTTCGTCGTCCAAGCGTGCACAGACACCACCGCCTCCCCCCTTCCCGGCAGACGTTCGCGCGGGGATCGTTTTTGACTTTTTATCCCTCAGCCCGGGGGGGGGGGAAGAGGAATGCAACAGAGGAGGAGGAGGAGGACGAGGAAGAGTAAGCTCTGCTTTTTCCCCCTTCTCTTTTTTTTGCTTTCTGCATTTCCTCAAATGGTGCCGCCCATTCTGAATCATCTTCATCCCATGGGGATGTGGAGATGCTGGCCCAAAGGGCGAAGAGGGGCAGGATTTCAACGAGCGGCCAGCCCCCATCAGGCACCTCCAGCACGCCACTCATGGTGTTAAGCAGCCCGGAGTGCAGCCCCCGGCCCAGCCCCCAGCGTGAGTCCATTACCCGTCCTTCATCGATGTGCGCTAGGGGTATGATACTTTGGTACAGACCATGCTGTGGATGTAGGATGGGAGCAACAGCAAGGGGAGCCACACATGGCTTCTCCCAACGCGCCGCCCCCATTGACCACGCCACCCCGAGGGGCGTCTCCGGCAAGGGCACCAAGCACCGAGCCCATGCACACGGAGGAGGAGGAGGAGGAGAACGCGGGCGCCGGTGGCCTCGCCTTGACGCAGAACCTTGGCGGAGAGGGGACTTCTGCTTATCGGCTTGGCACGGGTAAGCCACTCGCCTTCCGTTTCTGCTTGCTTTCTTTCTTTCTTCTTTTTTACTGGATTTTGATCTTGGACCCGCCCTATCCCCTTCTTGGCATTCAGAATTCCCCTCGATGGACCCAGAGGAGGTCGATACCGTCATCAAGGATGTCGCCATGGACGCCGTGGCGCAGGCAGAGAAGATCGCCACTAACGAGAGTGCCAAGGGCGCTGCTGAGGATGCTGCCAAGGGGCCCATCGGGGAGCACGGCAAGGGACCTGCCGGGGAGGCCGGCAAGGCCACTGCCGAGGAGGAGGTGGTTGATGACCAGCCCTCCTCCTCTGCTGCCTCCGGCTCCGGCAGGAGGGTGGGTGACGACTTGTTCATCCACCTCCCAGGCGCATCGAGCACTAGGGCTCCCTTTGAGGGAGAGGTGTTCGACAAGGAGGTGCTTGCCACTGCCGGGCTCGAGGTCATCGACGAGCCAAGAGTTGGTGGCGACGACTCCCAGGAGGAGCGGCTGCTCCAGGCCATGGGTGCCAGCTTCCGGAAGCTCTTGGCGCTCCACCGCGCCCGTTTGGACAAGGCCAAGTCCAGGACAGCCGTGGTGGAGAAGGCGGAGGCAAACCTCCAGGAGTGCATCGCCGAGGCACAGGACTGGTTCAGCCAGGCTCAAGACGAGCTGAAGGCCACCCAGGGCGAACTGGCTAAGCGTGACGTGGAGCTCACCATGAAGCTGGCTGATATCGAGAAGGCCCAAGAGCTAGCGAGGAAGTTGGCCGCCGCAGCCGAAGCCGTCCGGACCCAGCACGACGGCCACACCAAACTCCCAGGAGGAGAACCTTGCCGCGCGCGAGTAGAAGCTCGCCGCCACACTCCACGGCAAGGATGAAGAGGTGGACAAGCTCGCCGCACAGCGGACCCAAGAGCTGGAGCTCAGGCACATGGAGGCACTCGATGCCTAGGCTCTGGTTCACATCGGCGGGGTGAAGGAGCTGGAGGTGGAGCGGGATGAGTTAAAGGAGCAAACTCTGAAGTTATCCAACGAGAAGAACACGCTCAATAGCACCCTGGCGGAGGCGCATGGCGCGGCCGTCAGCAGGGCCGGAGAGCTCTCCGAGGCCAACAACTCCATCAGAGACCTTGGGCTGAAGCTGGAGGGTCTTGAGAACATGCTATCGGAGGCCAAGGCCCGAGAGGGGACCCTGACCAAGGACCTGGAGACCAAGAAGCAGCTGCGGAGGAACGAGGCCGCCAACCTGAACGACCACGTGGAGGGCGAGAAGCGTTGGCTCGAACGCCTTGCCGCCGTTGCAAACTCGGCCACCATGCAGCTGGCCACCATGGGGATGTGGGACGTGAGGTACGCCCTAGAGACGAGCCTGAGCCCCAACGCCAACCTGACCCTGTTCTTTGAGAGGGTCGTTGGCGCTCTGGAGCAGCTTCACTCCAACCGGACGGCCTCCCTGGCCGAGGAGTCCCGAATGCTCTGCCGGGGCGCCATGACCAAGGTGCTTGCCAAGATAGCGCACTAGAATCCCGACCTCGACTTCAAAGCTGCGCTGAAGAGCTTGTCAGAGGATGCAGACTTCGTGGCGCTCAAGGAGCGTATTAATCCCATCATCAGCCGCATCGACGGAATCAAGAGGTTGGAGGGCCAACGCCGGGACTAGGCACCCCGGTTCTTATCGCCATTGCAGGTCCATGACCAAGACAATTGTATCTTTAGTAAGAACCGCCGCGACAATTTTGTAATATGACTTTGTAGTACTTCTGACATTATGCATGCTATTTTCCTGTTTGATTTTAATTTGTATGTCCATCCTATGTTAGCTGGGTAGGCTTGACGGCGCGTAAACCCAGGACGGCGTCTCGAGGACGGATCCCCATTGGCCTGCCGGGTGTGCTTGCTTCCGGGCGAACCACCTTACCGCCCTTAACGCGGCCACTCGAACTGTCAAGCCTGACTCGAGTTAGAGTTGAGAGCCTTGCTAATTGCGGAAGGCTACCCTGCCGCTCTCGACGCGGCCGCTTGAGCTGTTGAGTAGACTCGAAACAGAGCAAGGGCGTTGCCAATTGCGGGAGGGCCCCTCTGCATACAGGTTTTCCATACATGGGCAGAATCTCCGAGGATGATAACCTTATATTAATGAGGACAGTTTAAAGTTTGGCATGACTTAGCTTTTTTGTCGCCGCCCTGGCATCCTTCATACTCGCAGGCGACGCTGCTCTCTTGGCCGCCTTCTCCGTGGGAGCCGTGGTGATGAAGCACTGCTAGGCCAACTACTAGACCAGATTCTCACAATTGCGCAGCCCCCTACCTGGCGCGCCAAAGTTGTCGGCGATGAAAGACACCTATGGGATCACAAGAATCCCTACTATGGTTGTCGGGGCGTAGGGCTGTGACAAGAGCAGGATTAGCAATCAGCACAAGCATCGTTTACCCAGCTTCGGGCTGCGAGGATGCGTAAAACCCTAGTCCTGCTTTGGTGGATGTATTGAGTGTTCTTGAGCTCTTGAACTAGCTACGGTGGCTGCGTGGTTCAAAAGAGCCGAATCCCTCTCCAGTACGACATGGGCATCCTTTCATAGTCGAAAGGGGCTGCCACAGTGGCACACGGGAGGTGGAAAGGCCTACAGTGCTATGAGCTTATCGCTCGTACTATAGGACAAGGTGCATTTCATGCGTAGCTTAGGTGTCCTCTTGCTTTATTGGGGATGGGAGCAAGGCCTGTCCCGTCCATCGCTGCTCATCCTCGCCTCGACACACGCCCTTGCTAGCGATGCATGCGGCACCATGTAGGCAGGCAAGCAGCTGAGGTGGCATGGTGGTGTAGCCTTCACGAAGATCTGCATGCCACCACGCAGGCGTGTGCTAAGTTGGCCTACGTGCCTGCCCAGCTAGTTGGGCTGGCAGCTACATGTGAACGGCGGTGGAGACTGGTTTCGTGCGGGCTTGTCAGTGGCCCCGCTGATGCCCTTGGCAAGGGTCTTGCCGTGGTGCGCTATCGTCCCCGGCAAGGATCTTGCCTGGGGTCTTGCAGGTTTCCTCGGCAAGGATCTTGTCCAGGATCGTTGCCTTCCAATCCTCATCTGATCTTGAATATTCCTTGTCTTCACAAAGATATGCATGCCACCATGGAGGTGCCTCCCGAGCCATGGCCCAACGTAGTTGATGATGTTGGAGGCCTCGGGTTGGAGGGTGGATCACTCCGCTGGTGTGGGCGAGCCGCCCCGGCAAGGTGCTTGCCGGGGCTGCTGAGGCTGCCCTGGCAAGGGTCTTGCCGGGGAAACCTCCTTCGTCCATTTGATCTCTGTGGTCTCGGTCTTTGGCGTTGCTTTGATCATCTTGCGGCTTCGCCTCCCCCCTTTTGCCCTGCTAAGTGTGGCTTTGGCCCGTGGCTCTGACTGCCCGTGCACAAGTAAGGGGTACAAAAGAGTGCCCGTACTTCAGTACACCGACAAGAAGATTTACCACTTTATTCGTATGGCGCGACCACCAGCTCCCAAGCCTGTTGACTCGGGCTATGAGCGCCCAATTAGGAAGGCACATCGAGCACGACAAAAGGGTCGAGCTCGAGCTCGAGCCAAGCAACTGGCCAAAAATGCGGGAAAACCGTTCCCCAGCTAGGAGAACAGGTGGCGCAATCGACCCCCCCCCCCGCTTGTTGTACCAACACATGAGAGTACCGGTGCCGGTCAGTTGGTAATAACCGACGAGCATAGATGGAATGCTGAAATACTCGGTATCACTATTGGACAACTCCTCGAGATTGAGCCCATGCCTAAGCTTAAAGAGCAGGACATAATATGGAAATATGTCCGCGGCCAACCTTTGGTAAGGCCTGAGGAGGTCAAGAACCTCCCAACGAGAATGTATCAATTGCATGATTGGTACATGAAAATTACCATGAGTAACAATCGAAAGGGCCTCATGGTGAAAGTCAAGGAAGAGTATTACTTCATTAAGCTAGCTATGTCCATTGAGTTTTCAGAACTATTTCAGTTATTCCATCAATACGCACTCGACAAATCCATCGTCAGTTGCTATTGTCTGTAAGTGATTTCTTTCTGTAATTCAAGTCTCAAGATAGCTGTAGTGCTCATTGATCGATCATTACATGTAACTATCCTCACTATATTCTTTTTTGTGGTATTATGCAGGATGAAGATGTATGAAATGAAAAAAGCTGGATTCTATGGCATTGGGTTCATTGACCCAAATACCGTTAATGAAGAAACATGGACATATGAATGGTATCAAGCAGATGTAGAGAAAAACATGCTAGAGCTCTTGAAGCGCCTCAATACCAATGAACATATACTACTTCCTTACAACTACACGTGAGTCACACTGTCTTGTACTACAAATTCTGTTTTTACTTACTAGCTAGCTAGATGTTAATAATTAAGTGTATAGGGTTTAGGATAGTTGATGAGTGTTATGCACATGCCCGCCTAATTAAGACATGCAAACGTGTGTGCATGCAGTTACCATTGGATCATGTTAATCATTACAGTTGAGGAAGGAACAGTTGAAATACTGGACTCACTACTTAAAGATAAGAGAGACTAATCAATCATGATGGGGATAGTCGACAGGTAAATTCAATCATTATTAACTATAGTTCGTCATTTCCTGATATCACCTATTTAATAACTCATTTATTCATTTTATTTGCCGGTGGGCAGGGCTTGGGCAAAGTTCAGGAATTCGAAAGAGGTTCCAGCCGAATGGAGAGAAAGGCTGCATTGGTTTCGACCCAAGGTATAATTAATTAAGTAGTACTATCGAGCTACCTACCATGCATCTCTTTAATTCTAGTTTCAATACCATTAATTATCATGCTTGATTAATTAGTATATGATTAAATTCTATTCTCGTAAAGGCCCTGAAGCAGGCGCACGGGAGTGATATGTGTGCATACTGCGTTTTTGAGAACATTCGCATGATGACGTCTGAAAGGAGCAAAACTAATAGACAGCTATGGGTATGCGCGTTTCACATAACACTATTCACAATTTTTACATCATTATCTATATCTAGTCACATAACTAATACACATGCATATTGATCTCCTTTTTAACAGTTCGAATCGGTGCGGTAGACGCTCCTACCAGTGGAGCGCATACGAGCACTTCAAGAGGAAATAGCGGGATTTTTTCTCGACGAGGTCATAGATCGCAAAGGTGAATTCTAGTACGAGCTACCGCCCCAATGAACTACTCCCAATTGTCATCATGCTCCGAAGGCACCAAGGCAAATGCCACTGGCTCGGAAGGCTACATGTAGGAAAACCTGTATATATATATATATATATATATATATATATATATATATATATATATATATATCTGTGTGTGTGTGTGTGTGTGTGTGTGAATAATGGTGTGGTTGTGAGACATTCAATGACATATATATATATATATATATATATATAATCTGTTCTACGAGAAATTATATTTATATATATGCATAACGTGTACAATGTGTAGTATCGTAAAATACCAGCAAACGAAAAAGAATTAAATGGAAAACACAAAATTAAAGGAAAAATAAATAATAAAACTAAAACCCCCCAAACTTTTTAGTACCGGTTGGTGACACCAACCGGTACTAAAGTTCTCCCCACACCCGGTCCAAGCTCATGCCACGTGGTGGTCCTTTAGCGGTAGTTCGAGCCAAACCGGTACTAAGGGGGGGACCTTTAGTCCCCACCCTTTAGTGCCGGTTACAGAACCGGCACTAAAGGCCCTTACGAACCGGGGCTATAGCCCGGTTCTGCACTAGTGAAGGTGCATCAAATCAACACATGCAAGTATCAAAAGGAAAGTCACGACATGCATGCATGTGTTGTACTCCCTCCATTTCCAAATATAAGTCTTTTTTGAGATTGCAAGAAGTGACTACATACGAAGCAGAATATGTCTACATACATTTGTATGTTGTAGTCCATTTGAAATGTGTAAAAAGACTTATATCGAGTGCAGTGCTTTGATGTGTCGCGTCAACTTGTACAAGACCGAGAAGTTTGATTACTACAATGCCCTCTCCCTCGCGGACTGAGCTCCGGTGCCTTATCTGCACCTGCCTTTGGCTGCATGACAGGTGGGCCAACCACCTGTTGGGCCCACCTATCATAGACGCAAAGGCAGGACACTACAAAAAAGAGACACATCCGTGACATTTTGGGCCGACTGAATTTTTTTCTGTCATATATATGACACTTCTATGACGATAATTGTGACAAAACCCGGTATCTTCATAGATGTGGTGGGCTCCTACTTCTATGACAAAAAATCATGATAGAAAATGGGCTTTTCGTCCTGGGCGGGCCGGAGACGCAGCTGCATGACATTCTTTGGGCCGTCCATGACGGAAAAAACCGTGGTAGAAGCGAGGGCGAGGAAAATTTCGGGGAGTTCCCGGTTACGGTGGGTGGTCGGGGGCCGAGCGATGCACGCGTTTCTCTCATACACGCCCGCGCGTGTGTGCGAGGCGTTTGCTCTAACTAAACCCAAGTGAGGCGTTGGGCTCTAACTGAACCCGAGCGATTGCGCTGTAGGCTACACGTTACTGAACCCGAGGGATCGATCGATGGCTGTTAACTGAACCCGATCAAGTGATTCCTTCGCTACTGCTGCTAACTGAAGCCAAACGATGCTGCCACTGGGATGAATAGTGAGCGTTGCGGGGGAGGGGGGTTTGGATGAAAAGTGAGCGGTGGCGTTGCTTCTGGATGAAGAGGACCCTGTGGTGTGGAGGGCTGGATGAACAGTAGACGGTGGAGGGGTGCCCGTGGAGGGTGGTTGAACAGTAGCCGGTGGAGTAGTGCGTGGTGAAGCTGGATGAACAGGAGCTCGTGGAGGCTGGAGGAGGTCGACGGTAGCCCGTGGACGCTGCAGGAGATGGACGGTGGAGATGAACAGTATGCCATGGAGTCTCGTTTTGCGGTACGCCAAACCCCTCCCGATGAACAGGACCCCCATTTCGACCGTAGCACTCCAACACAAGTCCGTTTTGTCTGTTTTGCGGTACGCCACACCCCTCTCGATCAATAGGACCCCCGTTTTGACCGTAGGAGGTCCGTTTCGTCCGTTTTGCGGTAAGCCACACCCCTCCCGATCAACAGGACCCCTGTTTCGACCGTAGGAGGTCCGTTTCGTCCGTTTTGCGGTATGCCACACCCCTCTCGATCAACAGGACCCCCGTTTCGACAGTAGGAGGTCCGTTTCCTCCGTTTTGTGGTACGCCACGCCCCTCCCGATCAACAGGACCCCCGTTTCGACCGTAGGAGGTCTGTTTCCTCCGTTTTGCGGTACGCCACACCCCTCCCGATGAACAGGATCCCATTTCGAACGTGGCCGGTCGAACACAAGTTTGTTTCCTCTGTTCTGCGGTACGCCAGGCGTCATTTCCATCGCCTGTTCCGTCCAAGCCGGTTGGCTCCCACGCGTTCCGTTGCCTCCCGATGAACACGACGCATTCTGTTTCCTCCCCATGAGCACGACGCATTCCGTTGCGTCCCCATGAACATCACGACGACATTGTTTCTCCGTTCCGACCCAGCCATGTACACGAGACCTGGCCATACATATGCGTGAGTAGGCGTTCGAGACCCCGCCCGTATGTACACATACGTGGCCGTATTTTCTTTCTTGCACACTGGCCGTTGTACTTACGTGTACATGCTACGTGTGCGCCTCTACTACGACACGTACGCGCCTCTACTACGACACGTGCGCGCCTCTACATCGACCAATATATATGTACGCACACGTTCGCGACCAGAATGACAATGCTACGTACGCTTCAACTAGGTGGGTCCCGACTGTCAGGCACTTCCTTGCGTGCAAAGATGTAGCTGGTGGGTCCCAGCAGTCAGGGGGGCGAATCATTTTTTTTTCAGATGCACTTCCTTGTGTGCGAAGGTGTCGCTGGTGGGTCCCAGCAGTCAGGGGGGCGAATCGTTTTTTTTTTTGCCCAGAGGCACTTCCTTGC
>NC_041391.1:668261382-668269535 GCF_002162155.2 Triticum dicoccoides | reverse complement strand
TGGTGGGTCCCAGCAGTCAGGGGGGCGAATTGTTTCTTTTTTGTCCGAACGCACTTCCTTGCGTGCGAAGATGTAGCTGGTGGGTCCCAGCTGTCAGGGGGGCGAATCATTTTTTTTTGCCCAGACACACTTCCTTGCGTGCGAAGATGTAGCTGGTGGGTCCTAGCAGTCAAGGGGAAACGTTTTTTTTTTGCGAAATAAAGTGGACCGTCTGGTGGTTCCCAGCTGTCACGTGGAGGATTCATTATTTTCCGCGTAATAAGGAGGCACTTCCTTGCTGCGGCCGTGGACCCAGCTGTCAGCCTCTCCACGTACGGTCCATGTCTGATGGAAGTCGTTCCTTGACCACGTCCACCAGGCCACGCCAAGAGCACCACGGTGGTGGACGACGACGAGGCCTAGGAAGGGGACGACGTGGAGCCGGGAAGACGCGGCAGTGGAAGCCCGCGTGGAGAGGAGTACGAGGGTTCACTAGTTCGGCGTCGGTGTGAGGCTGCCCTCACCGCACGGCCTGGCCAGCGGTGGGAATAGTAGGGGCGGTGAGGCCTCCGCAGCAACGTAGCCGGCCACGAGAGGCAAGAGCATGCGGCAAAACCGGCGCTGCTTTGGGCGGCTGGAGCAAGAAGACCAGAGGTTGAAGAACCACTACGGCCGTTGGATGGACATCGTACGATCACTGGAGCTAGAATCGTTCATATTGACTAAGTTGACAAAGCCCTCCGTCCCCGTCAACTTAGTTGGCCCACAAGTCATCCTACCACAATGGTGGGTCCCAACTAGCAGGGGGGTATTCGTTTTTTTGTGGGTAATAAGGAGGCACTTCCTTGCGTGCGAAGATATAGCTTGTGGGTCTGACATGTCAGCGGGGGGAACGTTTTTTCATGAAATAAATAGGCCCTTCCGGTGGCTCCCAGCTATCAGGTGGAGGAATCATTATTTTGCGTGTAATAAGGAGGTATTTCCTTGTGTACGGCCGTGGACACAGCTGTCAGACTCTCCACATACAGTCCGCAGCCGATGGATGTCGTTCATTGACCATGTTGACCAGGCCGCACCGAGAGCACCATGGCGGTGGACGACAGCGAGGCCTAGGAAGGGAACGACATGGAGCCGAGGAAGACTCGGCAATGGTTGCCCACGCGATGGGGAGTACGAGGGTTTACTGGTCAGTTGCCGTCGCCGGAAAATAACAGGAGGTGTGGGTGAGTAGAGGAATGGCCTGGCCAGCAATGAAGTAGGGTGGGGCGGTGCGGCCTGTGCGGCAGCACAGCCGGCCATGGGAGGCGGGAGCAGGCAGTCCCACCGGAGCTGGTTTGGGCGGCTGGAGCAAGAAGATCAGATATGGAAGAAGCAGCACGGCCGTTGCATTAACATCCAACGGTCACTCCTACTAGAATCGTTTGTGAACTAAGTTGACAAAGCGAAAGTACACGTCAACCTTGTAGACCTAGAAGTCAGCCTCCAAATCTGTCCCAAACAGCATACAGCCCGAAATATCTAGCCAGATTCAAATTAATTTTAAATCTAAATATACCTTAATTTAAATTGAATGAAATTTTACCTGCACAAAAACAATGCAATTTAAAACATCAAAATCTGAAAGAAAACAGTATTTTGTAATTAATTGCATGTATGTTGTATTTTTTTATTTCACAACACATTTATTATTACTTATAGCCCATTTCTGATTACTTATAGCCCATTTCTTATTACTTATAGCCCATTTCTTATTACTTATAGCCCATTTTCTGGGCAAAATGCATCCCTCCTCGTCTTGAAAGATTTCCGGCCCAGCAGGGCGTAGAAAAGGAAGTAGGCCTATGTTGGTTATTCTGCAAAAAACAAAATAGCTGGCTAGCCATTTTTCAGAAAGGAAAAAAACAATCTGGGCTGGTCATGTGCTAAACCTGGGCTAGACGGGCCACGGGTCCCGCACAACCCAGTTGATACCCTTCTGTCATCCTCACCATGCTACTAAGTCACGGGCCACGGGCCACGGGCCATGGGTCCCGAAAAAACAATATTACTACGTGTGCTCCTGAGTCCCTACTGTCATCCTCACCATGTAGAGTCATCTCCTTATTCCTCTCGGTTGTTGAGCATGTTGACAACACCGGAGGGTGGCGCCGCGGCGAGCGAACCAAGGCGGAGGACGATGGTGAGGCCTCAAACGGGAACGAACAGGAGCCGGGGAAGATGACATCCAGCCGTGGGAGGCGGGAGCAGGCGGTCCTACCGGCGCTGGTTTGGCTTTGGTAGCTTGAGGAAGACGAGACTGAAGAAACACAACAGACGTTGAATGTCAATCCAACGGTCAAGGTTGGGACAATCATTTGTTGACTAAGCGTACACCAAGTAGCATACTTTTTTATATATAGGAAGAAAACTGCGAGGAAAATGCAGTCTTCTGCCGTCCTCCTCACAGGGAACGTTCGCCACATAACTGACTACCACCCTTGGTTTTCAACCGAGAGGTCTTGGGTTTGAGTCCCAGGAATTCTCAATTTTGTCCTCCTTCCTTCCTCGCAAAAAAGGGAACGAAAATCAAAGACTTGGGAAGGCGTAGAGAACAAGCTAGTGTACTAGTAAAGAGATGTTGCCGAGTTTTAGAAAAAAGAGAGACGTGCTCCTGTAGCTGGTTCGAATCCAAACATAGACTATGACTATATATGGTGCTATGCTACTCTACAAGTAATGAAACTAACATATCCAACGTTCACTTCTCCTCTTCTCTACTTACTCTGCCTAGCATCAGAAGCTCTGGCGCAGCAACCATGTCCGCTGGCTGCTCGTCCACCTGCTCTTCAGTAGGCAACAACCAGATATGCGCCAAGTCGCCACCCGTACCATCGCCTGTGGGTCTCATCACACCCCCGCCGGCGTGCACCGCAACCGATTGCTCATCGCAACCCGCTGCCGTTGGTGTGGTGCCGCTGCTGCAAATCACGCTGAGTCATCCATCACGTCTCATCCACAATAAGCAACCCTGGTTGAGTCTTCTACAAATGCCCGATTCATGGGGTAATAATATGTTTAAATGTTGTTTTGCTGCTTTCTGTTGCTAATTTTTTTTAATAGTTTGGTTGATGATCTTCCAATTTGATTCGTGCAGAAAAGGGAAGATTCGTGTGATTTGTATTACTAGGAAGTGGCTGATGTGGGGGAATGCAACTACGCTGATTATTTGGTTAGCCGAGGAATCCCAATACCAGCAGGTTGGGGTGTTGGAAAAGTAACTGAAGGAACGGCAGAAGAGGAAGATGCAGAGAAAAAGGTTAAAGATGCAGTTCCTCTAATCATGGCCAAGCAACAGCTGCTGAACGGCCTTGACAACAATGAGGAGATGAAAGAGCTTGTGAAGATAATGGGAAAAATCGATGGTGCTCTGTAGGAAGATTGTCTCTTTATTTGTAGTGTATGTAGCACTCGTGATGTATTCAGTGGCTACGACATGAGCTCTTTGCTAAAACTTGTAATGAATGAAACCTCTGTCGTAGGCTGGGCGTAGAGTTGTGAACATCTAATGATTTCTATTAACGGAAATTAGGGGGTATCCCCTTTTGCTCATAAATAAATAAATAGCAGAGGCCCTGTCGGGTCAGCTTTGTTCTCATTCGAAGATGTCGAGCAAATTGCAGTCCAACATCAAACTATGTCATCAAATTCAAGTTTCACAACCAAAAATGAGTACAACTAAACAACAATGTCATCATGTTTTAGTTGTCATACAATCACCAAACACAAATCAGCATACATAACAAGTGATGTTCTCACAACAAAATACTAAACAACATGTTCATCAGGTTTCAGTTGTCATAGCAAACACAATTTCACATAGTAGATAAAAAACGTCTTCTGACAGGCAAATACGACAAAAGCAATGTAATCATCATCCGCAGCAGTAGCGTCAACATCTTCGCCATGTGTATCAGTCTGAATCGTAATTCCCCACGATGTCATCTTCTTCATCGTCCTCAACATCCTCGAACGTTCGCTTCTTCTTGATCAACTCTTGTATGTCCACATCACGACAGGCAATCTTTTCACCGGCATCATTGACGTGATGGTTCTCAAAGATATTAGGAACATCTGTGTTATCTTGTACATCAGGAGCAGTGTAAGCATCATCTTTTTGTGCAACTTCATTAAACGAATTACTCTGCTCAAACCTTTGCAATACTCTCTAGTCATCGCTATGTGCAAATGTGTCTTCCAAGAAAAATATATGTGTTGCTTGATTTGCCAAAATAAAGGCTCGTTGGTCTGGTATGCCGCCTTGACATTGATGGATTTGAAATAATCATCAGCTCTGGGTTTTGCGATCCTGGAAAACAGGTTATACCAACAACATCACAACAGAACCACACACCGATGCTCCTCGAAACTGGAGATGTACTACAACTTAACAATGTCTGTTATGTTAGCATACATTTCATTTGCCTCTTTGTCATACGTATCCGTGCTCATGATGGCACTGTTTTGTGTCTTCCTGCCTTCATCTCGTGCAAGGGTGTTGTAGTGCACATCTCCAACAACGCAAGATTCATAATGTCTTACCCGAGTATCAGGACCCATTGGTAGTGAGTAAAGGGCATCATCAACTGCCTGCCCATCCTCCCGCATCTTCTTAACCTATGGTTAGAAAATAGACAAGCTGATCATCTTATGTACTCAATATATTAAAAAAACTGACAGTGCACTTCAAAAACTTACATGGTTGTTGAACCATTTCACAAATCCTGCCATAACTAGTTTGTGAATGTTTCTTGGATTTTGCGGCAGTAACTCCTCTTTGTAGATGCTGCACAACATAGTGATCACGTCAAACATCTAAATATATAAGAATGTGCTGCAAGTTTAGTAGATTACGATGTATAAGTTGCAGTACTGCACTTACTTGATATAAGGTAGTATCTCAGGACAATTATTCAACACATACCAAACCATTTTGTCCAAATCTTTAGGTTTGTCCTCTTGTCGACACTTCTGTGTAACTCGAACAGAATAATCGAAAACATTGAGACCGGGATTGTCTTCACCCACCTCTTTGCTAAGCTGATCAGCTGTTTCAATGTATCTTGAGCAGAATGTCAATGCTTCTGTAGCAACATAGGCCTCTCCAATGGAACCCTGGGGTCTAGCTCTGTTCCAAACATAGCCCTTGAAAGTGCCTAGCCGCCTTTCAATAGGGTACATCCAGCCATACTGTACTGGACCTCTAAGTAGTGCCTCATCAGGTAGATGAACATCCAAATGCACCATCACATCAAAGAAGGATGGATGATATATCTTCTAAAGGTCGCATAGGATAGTTGGTATCTTGTCTCTAAGACGCTCCAAACATCTATCCTGATATTTCTACTGCAAAGTTCCATGAAGAATTTTCCCAACTCTGCAACTGCTCTGTATAAGTCAGGGTGGCCCAATCCTCTAAGGATAACAGGTAAAACCCTTTGAAGTAGGACGTGGAAGTCATGAGTTTTCAACCCTTGTACCTTGTTTCCATGTACACTGACTCTCCTTTCAGGGTTGGAAGCAAATTCATGTGGGAATCTCACACGTGACAGGACCTCGTCGAATTCTTTTCTTTTTAACTTGTCCAAGACGTACACAGCTGGTGCCATATCCCGTGGTTTACCTTCATCTTGCACCTGCAAATCCTTTCTGATACCCAGGTGTGTTAAATCAATCCTAGATTTTAAAGTATCTTTCGTCTTGCCTTCAATATTAAGAAGTGTGCCGATAATGCTGTCACATATATTTTTCTCGATGTGCATCACATCAAGATTATGCCACAGATCCAAATCTTTCCAATACTCCAAGTCCCACAAAGTGGACCTGCGGGTAAACAATAATCTCTCTTTTGCCCTGCCCCGCTTCCTTTTCCCGCTACCATTACCAGGATGGTTTCCTGGTGTAATATGCCTGACCTTCTGTAATTCCACTTGCAACTCATCGGCGGTGAGCCTCTTTGGCGCATCACGGTTTTCATGCTTTGCATTGAACACATGTCTTCGGTATTTTCTAGGATGCGGCTTGTCCTTGGCAAGGAAACAACGGTGTCCAATGTAACAGATCTTGCTAAGTACTGCGTATGACAGTGGATTCCTGTCACAGCGAACACATGCATTGTAACCATGTGTCATTCGCCCTGACATAGTGCCCAAAACCGGATAATAATGGATGCACCAAATTATAGCAGCACACAGAAAGAAACCAGCTGGTGGGCTGCTATATAGGTCTCGAGTGAGAACACCCTTCCATAGCTGTTGAAGTTCCTCCACAAGAGGCTCCATAAACAAATCAAAATCCTTTCCAAGACTTTTTGGACCTGGGATGAGCAAGGCCATCATGTAGTTTGATTCTTTGGTGCAGACATTTGGAGGCATGTTGTAAGGGATAACAAGCACTAGCCACATGCTATATGTGGCACTCTGGTGGCCAAATGGGTTAAATCCATCTAAAGCTAAGCCAAGTCTAATGTTTCCCGGGCCAGCAGCAAACTCTTTGTGTTTATCATTGAAGCTTTTCCACTCACTACCATGAGATGGATGGCTAATTACATTCTGATCTCTGTACTCCTGGTTCCTAGAATGCCACAGTACATCCTCTCTTGTTTCAGCATCATGAAACAACCTCTGCAATCTTGGTGTAATTGGAAAATGTCTCAGAACATTATGAGGAATCCTCTTCATAGCATCGCCATGTTTCCATCTTGATGATTTGCATTTCGGGCATTCAATTAAGTTGGCATAATCCTTCCGGAATAGAACACAATTATTCTTACAAACATGGATCATATCATATCCAATTCCAACTGCACGAAGGAAATTCTTCATTTTACTATAGGTGTGTGGCAGCTAAGATGCATCTGGAAAAGATTTGTGGAAATAAGCCAGCATCACATTGAATGATTTGTTGTTCATCCACTCAGATGTCTTCACCTAAAGAAAGGTGACCATAGCTGAGAATACTGACAGCTTATTTCCTGGGGTGACAGCAACGTGGCATTATTCCAACATGCGGGCCCACCATTTTTCTTCTGCAGGTGAAAGTTCATGGAATGCACGAGCATTTCGTAGCATTGTTTCAATATTGGTCAAACTCACTGGCTCCACCACCACCACCTCCTCCTCCTCTTCCACCTGAGCATCAGGCAGATCAAGATGGTGAGCTGCTACTTCCACGTAGTCAATAACATTGATGTTCACAACTTCACCATGATGAACCCACCTAGTATATGTGACTGATATCTCATACAAGTGTAGATGATTTTGCACAGTTGACTGGGG
This sequence comes from Triticum dicoccoides, assembly GCF_002162155.2. NCBI lineage: Eukaryota > Viridiplantae > Streptophyta > Magnoliopsida > Poales > Poaceae > Triticum > Triticum dicoccoides. The sequence goes on along the minus strand of NC_041391.1, from coordinate 668,262,243 downwards.
TCTTGTAACTGAATTCATACAACTGCTCCATGGGCAGAGCACATCTGATTTCGGACCACCGTACTCCGCTCTGATAAAGTTCATGAAGTTTTCAACCCCCTCGACATATGCAGCGGAGAATCTTCGAGCAAAAGTTATCCATGTCCTGTCCATCTGTTAGACATACAAATTAGTTCTTCTACTAGATATTACAGGAAAAACATATATGCTTTTTATGAAGTCCAGAAAAAAAATACCTAGGTCGATGTCTAAAGCTATGGAAAGATATTTGGACGAGAAGATCTAACTAACAAAATATATGTAAAGGTAATTCAGCAAACAGATTTGAGTGCTAAATTATGGCAGGTTGTTTCAGCAGTCAATGAGGCCGAGCACACAGCCATCAAACTATCGAAGGCCATCGCAGCAACAAAGATCGAGTATATATGGCGGGATATTTTAGCAACTAATCGGCCTTGGCATGCCATCTTAGCTAGCCAGATTGAGTGCAGAACAGGGCAAGGAAGCTTCTTAAGCAGAGCATATTGACAGTAAACTACTTCAGCAAACAGTGAGATTAACAGCGTCTATCAGCTAATATTCAGCACTACACCGACATGAATGGGGCCTCAGTCTAGAATGCGCGTACCGTGGGAGAAACTGACCGCCGTGTGTCTCCACACGAACGTCGCTAGTGGTGGAGGCACTAACCGTCGTGCGCCTCCACAAGAACGTAGCCAGAGGTGGCGGCGCGTCTAGAGGATGGCAGTCTACGAGAGCGTACTGTGGGAGGGAGAGGATCGCCGTGCATCCCCTGGAGGAACCGCAGCACTGACGTATCGGCATGGCGGGGAGGACGGCTTTGGCGGAGCGAATGGAGTG